>NC_080163.1:201015087-201203324 GCF_950295315.1 Erinaceus europaeus | reverse complement strand
TGTGCATGGCAAGACACATGCCCTACTGGGAGGGGGAGCTATTTCTCTGGCCCTTATATAGTCTCAGTGTCTCTTCTTTTTTTCCCGTCGACGGGTGAAGAGTAGCTCGCTTGGATAATATGCTACTACCTAGGCTCAGCCCGTCTCCGCTGCATTGAAGGAAGCTTTCATGCTGTGGTCTCTCTCTTCTTCTTCTCCTCCTCCTCCTCCTCCTCCCTCCTTCTTTTTCCTCTTCTCCTTCTTTTTCCTCTTCCCCTTCTCCTTCTCCTTCTCCTTCTTCTTCTTTTTATTACCTTTATTTCTTTCTTGGATAGAAACAACCAGAAATCGAGAGGGAGGGGGGAGATAGAGAGGAAGAGAGAGAGACACCTGCAGCCCTGCTTCACCACTTGTGAAGCTCTCCCCCTGCAGGTGGGGACTGGGGACTTGAACCCGGTTCTTGCGCATTGTAACATGTGCGCTCAAGCAGCTGTGCCACCACCCAGCACCCCTCCCTCTTTGTTTTTTGCCTCCAGGGTTATCACCGGGGCTCGATGCCGGCACTACAAATTCCTTGCTTTTGGCAGTCTTTTCTTTTTTTTTTTTTTTTTCCGTTTTATTGAATAGGACAGAAAGAAATTGAGGGAGGAAGGGGAGATAGGGAGGGAGAGAGACAGAGAGACACCTGCACACCTTTCTTCACCGCTTGTAAATTGCCCCCCCTGCAGGTGGGGAGTGAGGACTTGAACCCAGTTCCTTGCCCTTAGTACTATGTACACTTAACTGGGTGTGCCACTGCCCAGACCCCCCCATCTCTCTCTCCTCTTCCTCTCCTTTCTGTGTCTCTCTCTTAAAGCAATGTTTTCTTCTCCAGATAGAGGGAGTGACAGAGAAAGAGAGTAAGGAGAGATGCCACAGCACTACTCCACTGCTCCTGAGACTTCCCAATTTGCTGGCGCTTCCGTATGGTTGCCTGGGAATCAGACCCAGGCCTCCAGCTTGCTAAGGCATGTGCTCCACCGGCCATTACAGTCAGATTCTTACTCTGTTCCAAAAACTATGTTGTTGTTGTTTTTTAAAAAATATTATATTGGATAGAGACAGAGAAACTGAGAGGGAGGAAGATTATAGAGGGAGGGAGGGAGGGAGGGAGAGAGAGAGAGAGAGAGAGAGAGAGACCTACAGTACTGCTTCATTGCTTGTGATGCTTCCTCTCTGTAGATGGGCGGGGGGTGGGGGGGTAGGGAGGGGAGTTGAACCTGGATCCTTGTGTGCTGTAATGTGTACACTCAACCAGGTGAGCCAACCACCCAGCCTAAAAGTTAAGTTTTTATCAGGAGGAAAAGGAATATTTTCTGACATCTTGAACTTTGACATATCTTCCAGCTTGAATTTGTAATAATCTACAAGAAGGTAGAGAGGAAAAAAATAAACAACGAAAACCTCTCAGGGGCCTGGTGGTGGTGCACCTGATTAAGTGCTCATATTATCATGCACAAGGACCCAGGTTCAAGCCCCTGGTGCCCACTTGCAGGGGAAAAGCTTCAGGAGTGCTAAGGCAGGGTTGCAGGTGTTTCTTTCTCCTGAGTAAAACGTGCATAAGTGTTGTCACCTGAGGGGGGGGAAAACAGCTTGGCCCCAGGGAACTCTGCAGCCACGCTTAAGGTTTTTCTCAAGAAGAAAGGGGATGGGGGTGAGCCAAGCAGCCCTTCATAGCCATCCCCAAGACCCCTGAAGCTCTGATTCCCTGTGAACTGTCTGCCTTGCACGCCTAGCCCACGGCAGCTTCTTAGAGAAAGAAGCAAGTAGGTCAACTACCAGGGGAGAACCCTCATTCTAGAGGGCGGCCTTGGTGAGACTGGGGAGTCGGCGCCAGAGCTGGAGAAGGCGGCGAGGGTTCAAGTCCAGCAGTCACCATGTCCCAGGTGGGTGGAGGGTGCCCTAACAGCAGCTGAGGTGGCCTGGCATCTCCTTGAGGAAACGATAAAGCCTCTGAGCTCTCTTCCCAGAAGAACACGCACAAGAACCAGCTGAATGTGGCCATGATTATAGGAGGCTCCCAGGCTAGAGTTAAAAGAACAGGAGTGAAGAGGGCCGAGGAGGGAGGCCCAGGGGTACAGCAGGCCCGAAGGAGCAGGGGAGGTGGGCAGGGAGAGCCACAGTCACGTGGGAGGGAACTTGCTCTGAAGCCCTGGGGTCTGACAACTGGTCACCCGGGACCACGGGCTAGTTAGAACAGGGACAGATCTAGCTTCAAGACAGGGTTCGAGCCTGGCACGTGAAGTCCACTCAGCGTGGAGGTGTTTGGTGAGTTGATTTGTTCGTTTCAGTACTGCGGTAGCCGGAGAAGCTGGATTTCAGAGGCTGGGGGGGGGGGGGAAGTTGGGCATTTTTAAAAACATCAATTGTGAGTTCAAGGATTTTCTCTTACTTGACTCAGCTGGGTTTGGAGGAAGGAGAGGACAGAGAGGTTTTAAGGGTGATATGTTTGGGGCATGTTTGTAGAAGAGAGGGAAGAAAATTGTGGAGAGGTAGGAAGAGAAGATGCCAGAGAAAGAGGGGAAGGTTGGGCATGGGGAGATAGCATAATGGTTATGCCTGAGGCTTCAAGGTCCCAGGTTCAATTTCCCAAAGCACTATGTGTGTGTGTGTGTGTGTATAGAGAGAATTCACCTACTTGATGTTACTGATACCTTTTTTATATATATTTTATTTTATTTATTTATTCCCTTTTATTTCCCTTGTTGTTTTATTGTTGTAGTTATTATTGATGTCGTCATTGTTGGATAGACAGAGAGAAATGGAGAGAGGAGGGGAAGACAGAGAGGGGGGAGAGAAAGACAGACACCTGCAAACCTGCTTCACCGCCTGTGAAGCGACTCCCCTGCAGGTGGGGAGCCAGGGTTCGAACCGGGATCCTTATGCCAGTCCTTGTGCTTTGCGCCACCTGCGCTTAACCCACTGCGCTACAGCCCAACTCCCTACTGATACCTTTTTTTTAGAGAGAGAATTCACCTACTTGAAGTTACTGATACCTTTTTTTTTTCTCTTTCTCTCAGAGGAAGAGATCAAGGTTCATTGTGATTAGGTTGGGCAGCATACTTAAGTGGAAACAACCAGAAAGTGTCAGAGCCCCGCAGGGCCACTGCTTCCCAAGCCACTGCTCCTATACATGGGAGTGTCTGGAGAAGGAGCCAACCCCTGGGGCCAAGTGCTAGACTTCTTCTTCTTCTAGCGTTTGCCCTTCTTCCGTAGCCAGTCAACAGCGTCAGGTTGAGCCTGATGTCAAGTTTCGAGACCTCCTTTGAATCTGGAGAGGTGGCAGTCGTTGACTATGTGGGTCATAGTCTGTCTGGAGCCGCAGGGGCAGTTCGGTTCGTCTCTGGCTCCCCAGCGATGGAACATAGCGGCGCACCGGCCATGGCCTGTTCGATAGCGATTGAGGAGGGCCTGATCATAACGTGCTAGGTCAGAGCCGGGTTGACGCTCGCAGGGGTCTGTGATGAAGTGTTTGTTCTTGACCTCAGCTGACTGCCAACTCTGCTTCCAAGAGACTGGAACAGAGAAGTTCAGTGTAGGCGTAGGGGACCAGATTGGGTGACGAGACGTCAAGCGTTGGACAGGGTGGGCGAAGATATCCGCGTAGATTGGCAGGTCCGGTCGAGCGTAGACGTGGGAAATGAACTTAGATGATGCCGCATCCCGACGAATATCTGGCGGGGCGATGTTGCTAAGAACTGGCAGCCATGGAACCGGGGTGGAACGGATGGTTCCAGAAATGATCCTCATGGAGGAATATAATTTGGAATCGACCAAGTGGACATGGGGGCTGCGGAACCATCCTGGGGCACAGTATTCTGCAGTGGAATAGCATAATGCCAGAGATGATGATCGTAGTGTGGAAGCGCTCGCTCCCCATGAGGAGTGCTAGACTGGGGCAGGGTGATAACAGATTCAGAGGGTCCCTGTGAGGAAGGATCCTTCTGTAGCGTTAAGGAGTCCTATTGAAAGGACTGAAGGGAGTTGGGAGGTACTGTAGCAGGTTAAGCGCAGGTGGCACAAAGCACCAAGGACCTGCGTAAGGATCCCCATTCGAGCCCCCGGATCCCCACCTGCAGGGGAGTCGCTTCACAGGCGGTGAAGCAGGTCTGCAGGTGTCTATCTTTCTCTCCTCCACTCTGTCTTCCCCTCCTCTTTCCATTTCTCTCTGTCCTATCCAACAACGACAATAACAATAATAACTACAACAATAAAACAAGGGCAACAAAAGGGAATAAATAAATAAAATAAATATTAAAAAAATAACAACAATAGTAACTACAACAATAAAACAACAAGGGCAACAAAAGAGAAATAAATTAAAAAAAAAATAAAAACAAAGGACTGGAGCAGAGGTTCATCATTCTGACCTAAGCATAGGCCTGTCGGTATAGGTACTGATCTAAATAGATACTGAGCTGTAGTCACAGGCCTGGTCTGTCTACACACATAAAGATCACTACAAAAAAAAAAAAAAAAAGATCATTACAGATATTGTCATTCGGTGGGTTATGCCGGGTCTGAACACGCAGGAGTTACCAATGGTGCCGTCTGTGTTCACAGATCTGTATCACACACACAAATGTCAGCTTTGACCTGGCATTCTCTTCTTCAGGCCAGCTTACTTCCAGGTAAGTGCACATATTCCTAAGCACAGGGACCCGGGTTTGAGCCCCTGCTCCCCTCTTTTTTTTTTTTTTTTTGCCTCCAGGGTTATTACTGGGGCTCGGTACCTGCACCACAAATCCACTGCTCCTGGAGGCCATTTTTTCCCCTTTTGTTGCCCTTGTTGTTTTATCATTGTTGTGGTTATTATTACTGCTGTTGTTGTTGCTGTCATTGGATAGGACAGAGATAAATGGAGAGAGGAGGGAAGACAGAGGGGGGGAGAGAAAGACAGACACCTGAAGACCTGCTTCACCACCTGTGAAGCGACTCCCCTGCAGGTGGGAAGCCGGGGGCTCCAACTGGGATCCTTAAGCTGGTCCTTGTGCTTAACCCTCTGCACTACCACCTGACTTCCCCTGCTCCCCTCTTGCAGTGGGTCTGCTTCACAAGCGGTGAAGCAAGTCTGTAGATGTCTATCTTTCTCTAATTCCCCCTCCTCTTTCAATCTCTCCCTGGCCTATTTAGTAATAATAATTTTTTAAAGAATTTATTTATTTATTCATGAGAAAGGAGAGAGAAAGAACCACCCATCACTCTGGTACATATGCTGCCGGGGATCCAACTCAGGACCTCATGCTTGAGAGTCTAGTGCCTTAGCCATTGCGCCACCTCCCGGACCACACAAGTAATAATAATTTTTTTAAAAGAGTATACTTCCGAAAGCAAGCCATATGCAATTCCCATCTGTGACCACAGGAGGGCAGACGTTTACTTTTATCGGGATCCTGGATAACTTCGTCGAACTTCTATTTTCTGTTCTTTTGAGATTTACAAACTGTATGCACAAGCATAATGAAAAGGCAGAGTTATTGAAAAGGAACTCGCTCTAGTGCTATGATCAAATAAGCACAGTGAAACATCACATGCATGTTAAAAGGCTGCTTTCCACCCCAGCCAGGCCTGTCTTTAAAATGCAAATGGTTTACTCCTTTAATGATGAAAGAGAAATCTTGTGAAAGCAACATTTTCAGATGAATAAAATATCAAACTCGGGATACTTTCTTTTATATCTGGTTGCCTCACTAACCATATACACTTATAGAGGTAAAATGAAATTCATCTAGTGATTCTGGTTACTAAATCTTAGAAACACAGTTTCTTTTCTTTTTTTTTTTTTTTTTGCCTCCAGGGTTATTGCTGGGGCTCAGTGCCTGCACCATGAATCCACTGCTCCTGGAGGCCATTTTTTCCCCCTTTTGTTGCCCTTGTTGTGGTTATTATTATTATTGTTGATGTCGTTCGTTGTTGGATAGGACAGAGAGAAATGGAGAGAGGAGGGGGAGAGAAAGATAGACACCTGCAGACCTGCTTCACTGCCTGTGAAGCGACTCCCCTGCAGGTGGGGAGCTGGGGGCTCGAACCAGGATCCTTATGCCAATGCCAGTCCTTGTGCTTGGCGCTATGTGCACTTAACCCTCTGCTCTACTGCACGACTCCTTTTTTTTTTTTACCAGAGCACTTCTCAGCTCTGGCTGATGGTGGTGCTGGGGATTGAACCTGGGAGTTCAGAGCCTCAGGCACAAGAGTTTTTTTTTTTTGCAGAACCATAATGTTGTCTCCCCAGCCCTATTTGTTGTTTCTGCTCTGGCTGACCTTTTCAATTGGAAGTGACAGTGACAGAAGGAGCACAGGAAATAGATCAGGCACTGCATTTTGGTGGGGGCTGGGCTTGAACCTGGATCATGTGACTGCAGCACACTATCCAGATGAACTATTTTGTTAGTTCTAGGTAAACAGTTGGGGCCTGCGAAACGGCACAGTGGCTAGAGCACTGGACTCACAGCCACAAGGTCCTGAGTTGGAGCCCCAGCATCCCAAATGCCAGAGCGATGCTCTAGTTCTCTCTCCCTCAAAACAAACAAACACATAAGTCAAAGGAGTTGCTCAGAGTTACAAAATTGAGAGTAGGGTGAATTAAAAAAAAAGAAAGAAGGAAAAGATGATGCCTTCTCTCACCTCTCCTTCCTCCCTCCCTCTATTCCTGTTCCTGAAAGTAAGCATTTTGCATAGCCTTTTGTGATTTAAGAATGTCGGACCCCAAGATGAGGAACAGCATTTAAAACAGCACGTCAATGTGCCCACCACCACCTCCTCCCCTGAGTTAATCTTTTCAGAAGAGTGTGAGCCAGGAACCAGATTGCTTTGGCTGCACAGGCAGAAATGTACCAGTGGCCCCAGGACCCGGGCGGAGCCTGGGTAAGCGGCCACCCGGAGCTTCCAGGCCAGCTTACTGGCACTTTTCTGCAAAGAAGGAAGCCAAGTGTCTTGTCACCTCCCCAAGTGCTCCCAGAGGTGAGGTATGTGGGGGGCAACGTTGGAACAGCAGCTGCTTCTGTCTGCCAGCAGCTTAGAGAGAGGACCCCTGTCTCCAGCTCTGTCAGTCTGCCCCTTTTCATACACACTGATGCTGATATGACAGAAACAAACCAGTTCTAGTCCCGAAATGACAAGGGGCCCTTTAAGACAGTGATTGAGTCAGCCCTGCACACAGCAAAGAGCAAAGTGTGGTTGTGATAGAGACTGAATAAAGTATCTAACTTGTTCAGAATGTCACAAAATATTTCCATATGTGCATTGTATCAAAGTCCTGCCCGCCGCCCCCCTCCCATGGCTCCCTCACCCCCACCCCCCAGTTTGGTTGAAAGGAAATAGCCAAAGCATTAGGCCCATCAGAATAGATGTCTCCAGCTGTGGTTTTCAGATGCCTACCATGCTTCTGCCCAAACTAATCAAATGCAGCTTGGCTCTTCCAAGCAGCGTGTGTGTGTGTGTGTGTGTGTGTGTTTGTGTGTGTGTGTGTGTGTGTGTGTGTGTGTGCGTGCATGCATGTGATTTATTACAAAGAGGAAAAAAAAACTCATTTGGAGTAAAACAAGATATAGGAGGATAAGATGTCAGTTGACTACTTGGTTCATTTGCAACATTATCACTTGTCTTTAATCATTCAGAAGGAGGATTCCCTCGGCTGCCCCAGCCCGTCGTCTCAGTGCCCTTGGTACTTAAGCAGTAGCGGGAATGGGTGGGAAATGAGACGCTCAGAACCACCGCCAGAGCCACATTCTGTCCTTTGCCTGGGTGAAGTGACCAAGGCCGAGAGATTCAGGGTCAGGCTCACTGATCCAGCTGGCTAATGGTGCATTCAGAATTTAAACTCCTCATTGTCTAGTACCTCACTTCCTATTTTTTTTTTTTTTAGCATCTTTGATGGTTTGGGAGGTGGCACAGTGGGTAAAGCATTGGATTCTCAAATATAAGGTCCCGAGTTGAGTTCCTTGTGTATACCAGAATGATGCTGTGATCTCTCTCTGCCTTTTTAATTTTTTTTCTAATTTTCTACCACTACAAAAGCATTTTATTTATTTTTTATTAGTAATTTAACAGTGATTAACAAGATTGTAGGATAATGGTACAATTCCATATATTTCTCACCACGAGTTCTGTATCCCATCTCCTTCATTGGAAGCTTCCCTATTCTTTATCCCTGTGGGAGTAAGGACCAAAATTATTTTTATTATTATTACTATTATCTTTATTGATTTATTGGATAGAGACAACCAGACACTGAGAGGGAGGGAATGGGGTGGTAGGGACAGAGAGAGAGAGACACCTACAATACTGCTTCACCACTTGGGAAGCATCCCCCCTGCAGGTGGGGAGCAGGGACTCGAACCTGGATCCTTGCGTTTGCTTGGTGATACGTGTTCTTAACCGACCACCTGAATCCTTCCAACTTGTTTTCTCTTCTGATCTCGTTTATCAACTTCTGCCTGAGAATCACACACCTCTTGATCCAGAGGGCAGCTCTGTGGATAAAGTGTGGAAAATTCAAGCACCAGGTCCTGAGTTTGATCCCTGTCGTTGCATGTGCCGCAGAGGTGCTCTCATCTTCTCTCCCTTTCCATTAATGAATAAATAAGGCTTAAAAAAATACAATTACACAACTCTTCCAGTTGGAGATAATCCAACTCACAGAAAAAAAAAAAAAGTCCCAATACCCAGCCCTGCTTCACAATCTACTCCACAAGAATCCATGATCCCCCCACCCCCTTCTCTTTCTTTTTAGGACTGTGTGGCTCCAGGCCAACTTTTCCAGGTATGGACAAACGGGGCAGAGAAGGAAAGGCCTACAGCTCCCTCTATGGTGGTACTTGAACCCAGGTCAAGTGTATAGCAAAGCAGGCCTGCTATCCAGGTGAGTTATCTTGCCGGTTCCTTCATTACTATAGTAAGAAACACACTTTAGTGGTCCAGGAGGTGACACAGTGGCTAAGGCACTAGACTCTCAAGCATGAGGTACAGAGTTCCATCCCTGGCAGCACAGGTACCAGAGTGATGGCTGTTTTTTTCTCTCCTCCTTTCTTATTAATAAATTCTAAAATACAAAAACAAAAAACCACAAACACTTTACATTTAAGCCTGGGCAGAGCTGTGACTATCAAAATCCTGGGAGCCCAAGGTGTAAGCCATTAGGGTAGAGATTGCTAAGCATGTTATTACGCTGCTAAAAACAAACTCGATTCTCTCATTTAAACACATGGAGGTTTTCTCCTTTGAAGGGTGAAAGGCCTCTCCCTCCTTCCACAGTAATCTTTGCAAATAGAATTTATAAGCAGTTCAACAGCAGGAGAAACACTAGACATTAAAAAGAAACCACTGACTACATTCACATGTCTTTTTAGGAACCTGTCAAGAATATTTTAAATCACAGAGGGGACTGGATTCAATAAGTTTCTTTGTACATAATCAAGATCTAGAATAGTTAACAGAACCCATTTTTTAAAAACGATTTCTTTCTTATTAATGAGAGGGAAAGAACCACTTGAGCACATGCAGTGCTGGGAATGGAACTGGGGACCGTATTTCTAACTCCTGGACTCTATAGACTGTTTTACCTACTTCCTACACCACTAGAATTCCTTTTGGTCACTCGGTTAGTATACCCAAACTCTGTACCGAGTGCTGGCTGAGACTAGCAAAGGGGTGTAAGTAAGTGCTCAAGTCTCGTGGTCAGGAATGCAGCCTAGCACAGCTGCAGAGATGGTTGCCATTTTTGGTGCTGTGGGCTGTGCGTCTGTGTCTCCCAAATCTCTTCTGTTGAAACACTACCATTCAAAGTGATGCCATTGCAAGTGGGCTGTTTGGGAGTTAAACCACAGGGGAGAGTCCCCCCACCACAGCATTAGTGCCCTACTTGTCTCTGGGGACAGGTGGCTCTCTGCAAACCAGGAAGGCACCAGACCAAACTTATTGGCATTTAACTTTTTTAAGTATTTATTTTCCCTTTTTTTTTTTTTTTTTTTGTAGTTTTTGTTACTTATGTCATGTCCAGAGAGAAATGGAGAGGGGAAGGCAGGGATAGAAAGAAAAGACACCTGCAGACATGCTTCACCGCCTGTGAAGTGACCTCCCTGCAGGTGGGGAGCTGGGGTCCTTGCACCATGTGCGCTTAACCGCTGGTGCTACCGCCTGACTCCCTAGCATTTAATTTTTAAAAAACTGATAGGACTTTGGAGCTTCAGCCATGAAAGCCTTTTGTATAACCATTATGCTATTAGCCTCAGCCCCCATCAGTGTCTTCACCTTGGACTATCCAGTCTCCAGCCAGAAGTGTGTGGTATGAATAAACTGACCCAGCTATACAGGAATCAGTTATAGTAGCCTGGGCACACTAAGATGTGTATATGAAACACAATATAACCATCCTAATTCTGTACTTCAATGACAACTTGAGAAAAAAGAAAAAAAGGGAGCTGTTACTAAAATATTACCTAGGAACTAAACATGCATTTTTCCATTTTGCCTTCCCACATCCTATGGTTTGTAGAATAAACATTTCAGATTGAGGAAAGGTGCAAACAATTCAACATGAAGCCCACAGAAAGCATGTAACTTAGCCCATGAGGTGATGTAGTAGGTTAAATGCCCAACTTAAAAGGCCTAAAGTCCCACCAGTTATCGTCAGGGTTTGGCACCTGCTTGGCTCCACTATCCCCAGACACTTGCAGTTGCAACTTACTCATGATGCCCACCAGGGGCTTGTGTCTGGGTCCTCATGCCTACGGGCACTGGGCTGGCCAAGCACCACCCAGTCCAGCGCTTTTTTTCTTTCCGGGACACTTAGTCTTGTGTTTAACTAGGTGTACCACGCACCAGGTCTGGGTGGGTAAGACAGCACAAGGGTGATGTGAAGCTTTCATGCATGAGGCTCTGAGGTCCCAGGACCACCTTCAGCTGGAGCGGAGCAAAGCTCTGACCTCCCCCTTCATCAACAAAGTAGGGCCAGAGGGACACACCTCACCCCCTCAGGTAACTTGTGCACCTCACTGGCCATCACCTGGGACTTTCTGGGTATCATAGGACCCTCTCATTGGTAATAAAGGAGGTTAAAGTCACAGAATATATGGGGCTGAGTAGTGGTACACCTGGTTGAGGGCATGTATTATAGTGCACAAGGACCCAGGTTTGAGCAGAAGCTTTCCAAGTGGTGAAGCAATGCTGCAGATGTCTGTTGGGCAAGGTGGTAACATCCACCCACCTGGCAGCTTGGTAGTGAAGGGGCTAAGGCCCTTCTTGTGCCAAAGACATTTGAGTTGCCATCAGATGGAAGGCAAGGGTCAAAGTCCTAACAATCATTCACCTATACAAGATCTCCAGATCAAACCTATATACTAAGAAAAGACAACAGAAAAAGAGAACAAGGCTTTTAAAATTTTTATTACTCAAAAATGCTCCATTTATTTAGCTTTCTGACTTTGTGCTTGTGCCTTCAACACTTTGACGACAATTTTCTGTTCCTCAATAAGGAAAGCACGCTTGATCCTACAAAGAGAAATAAGTCACGTATGCTTTAATACATTTGTTTAGTTTGGGGTGGGGGGGGGAGAAAAGGATCAGAACATCATCCAATTCTGGAGACTGAACCCAGGACCTCATGCCTAAGAAGTCCACTGCCTGCCCCCCAGCTGCTTGTTTTCTTATGTGCAATTTCACCACCCCATTTCAGACACCACAGACCCACAGGTCCAATTCAATCCCCAGCACCACCATAAGCTGGAGCAGAGCACTGCTCTGGTGTCTCTGCCATCTCTCAATAATGAAAGACCCTGGACAAGTTTAATTTTCTCCACAGGACTTTATAGAGACCAATAGCAGGTACTCATTAACATTCAGTAGTCGTGGGGCATGGGTGTGGCACACACTACTCCTCCAACTGACCTTTTCGTTTTCAGATTGAGGGCAAAAAACAGCACTGAAACTTCCCCTCTGAATGGTCCTCCCTGTGGTGGCCAGTCTCACACCTGGCTCCCTGTGCTCTACAAGGTAAGGCAACCCCTTACTCCCCTAGTTTTATTGTGCTGAGTATTTCAGCAGTCTGGGAACCAATGAATGACCGAGGAGAAGAGACCAGAGCACCACTCAGGCACCTATGATGTGGGTGGACTGAACCCGAGACCTTATGCTTGAGAATCCAGCATCTCACCTACTTTGCCACCTCCCGGGCCAGATCAGAGACAGTAAGGTGAGCTGTAGCATTAAGGAGGCGGCACCAGGGCCTCAAGCTGTAACCTGTGGGCCTCCAAGAGCCATGCCAAGAGGCCTTACTTACTGAGCTCCCAAGACCCCCTATCTTGCTATTCTGAAAGGCACTTGCCCCCCCACCAAAGCCAGTGAGCCTCACCTATACAGCTCTGCCATTAGATTGGCCCACCACCCTCTGGTGTCAGCCCAGGTTCCACCAGGGTTACCACTGGGGCTAAGTGCTGGCATTATTGATCCACCGCTCTGGGTGGCCATTTTTCCCTTATTTCATCTGATAGAACAGAGAGAAATTCAAAGGAGAGGAGATGAGAAGGGAGTTCAAACCTGGGTCCTTGTGCATGGTGTTATGTGTGCTCAGCTGGGTGTGCCATGCCTGCCCCCCCCCCAGCAATATTTTCCCTTTGAGTTAATCTATCCTAGTCAATCGATTGGTGGCAGGGTTATAGAATAATCATGCAGGGGGTTAAGCGCACAGACCGATGTAAGGACCCCAGTTTGAGCCCCAGGCTCCCCACCTGCAGGGGAGTTGCTTCACAGGTGGTGAAGCAGGTCTGCAGGTGTCCATCCCCCCCCAATTTCTCTGTCCTATCTAACAACTAAGGACATCAATGATAACCACAAGGCTACAACAAGGGCAAAAAAAAAAAAAAAAAGCCTGTGGTGCAAAGCCCGGCATGAGGATCTCTCCCTCCTCTCTCCATTTCTCTGTCCTATCCAACAATGACATCAATAACTATTAACTACAACAATAAAAACAAGGGCAACAAAAAAATAAGTACATATTAAAAAAAAAGATTTATTATACAAATAGGCTCTGAGGCCCCAGGTCTAGTCCAAAGCACCATCATAAGGCAGAGCTGAGCGTGCTAACCTGTATCTTTATCTCATTAAAAATAAGTAAAATACTTTAAAAAAAAAGTGAGGTCAAATCACAGAACTAGAGGCAAAGCACTCCTTTCAAACCAATTTCTCTGCTGGAGAGACAGCTAGAAATCGAGAGGGTAACAGAGACATAGCCATCTGCAGACCTGCTTCACCGCTCATGAAGCTTCCCCCTTGTAGGTGGGGGACTGGGGAGGGTCTCGAATGTAGGTCCTTGTGCTCAATAAGGCGAGCCACCACCCACCCAGACTCCAGACCAAGGTTTCCCACCCTGGAAAACTTTTGGTAGACTGTAATACTACGTCTGGACGTTTGCACGTCCAGCAAACACTGCTCTCATCATCACTGCTTCCCCTCCTGCCACGGCACCACTCTAGTCATTCCTGCCCCATCAAAACCACACGCTAAAGATGAAGCGAGAGCCCTGTCCATTCTCTTGTCCTTAGGTGACTTATAAAAGAACACCAACAGTGGTCTGCCTGGTGGCAGTGGATTAAAGTGCTGGACTGAAGCCTGAGGCCCCACCTCTGGCAGTGCACATACGAGTTTTTTTCCGTCTCAACGATAAAACAAAACCCACTCAACTATTTTGCTTCACAGCTTTACGCAGCAGTGAAAAACTGGTCTACAGGGCTGTCGCCACAGGTCCGTCCCACTTTACAGACTTCTTAGTCCCTGCACAAGAATCTACGGCCATGTTCCCAGGAGGCCGTATTTTTATGTTAAAAAATTCATTGATGACAAATACAGGAACTTGGGAACCTCATGCGTGAGAGTCCAGTGTTTCATGCATTGTGCCACCTCCCAGACCACGTTTTTTTTTTTTTTTTTTTTTTTTTTTAGGTCTTTAATTTTTACCAAAGCACTGCTCAGCTCTGGCTTATGGTGGTGCAGGGGATTGAACCTGGGACTCCCTAAGCCTCTTTGCGTAGCCATCACGCTATCTCCCCCACCCTCTGGTCACTCTTTCTTTACAGGCCCATGTGGCTTGTGGCTAAAAGGGCGGCCGGCAGCGCGGAGCCCCAGTTATCACGAGCGGCTGCTCTGGCGCCGCAGCCTGACCCCCGGCACCACTGCAGGCGGCGGGGGCTCAAAGGCGGCGCGTCTCTCTCTGCCCGGGGGGGACACAGGCGCTCGCGGCGGGCTCCCTGGGCGCGAGGGGAGTGCCGCCACCAGCACAGGTGACCAGCACCACCCCGCCCCTGGCCCAGCACCTCGCGCGGCTAGGCCTAGTAAGCGCTCACCTGTCCCGGACGCACTTGGCACACATGGAGCCGCCGTAGGCCCTGCTGACATGCTTCTTTGTCTTGGACAGCCTCTTGAGCACTTTAGGCCTCACTGCACGGACCTGCGCGCACACACAACTTGGAGGTCATTCTTCTATTTATCTATCGGACAGAGACCCCCGGCCACACCACGCAAAGCTTTCCCCCTGCGGGGGCTTGAACCTGCGCAGCCCCCAGCCCCAGCCACTCACCCCGCGCAGTCGGCCCGGGCAGACACCGCACGCGGACTTGGGAGCCTTCCCGACCTTCTTGGTGTAAAGGTAAACAATCCTGTTGCCCGGGGTGCGGGACCTAGGGGCGGAGGGTGACGGGTGAGCGCGGTGCGGGGCGGTGCGGGGCGCGGGGTAAGGGGCAGCGACACTCACAGCCTGGTTTTGTTGGAGGCGGTGTTGTAGGACAGCCTACGCCGGTAGGTCAGACGCTGCACCATCGCGAACGCCTAGAAACGACGGAGAGAAACGGACGGGGTGAGGCCTGAGGGAAGCGCGCGCGATCAGGCCCCGCCAGGCCCGCCCGCCCGTGACGGGCGCTTTCAGTGGGGGCGGGCCGGAGCTCCAGCCCGGGAGACGCCAAAACCCCGGGCGCCGGGGCGACCCCGCCTCCATCAGAGGAAGGCGAGCCATCGGCCCCGAACCCTCTCCCGTGTCGCCCCAGTGTAGACAGGTGTCAGAGCACCCCACCCCACCACCACCCGCAAATCCTCGGGGGGGGGGGGGGGAGGTGTCACAGGTCGGGATCCCGCGACCCGCCTGTCTGCAGCCGCCAGGTTTCACAAGCGACCGAGCCGGGGGGTGGCAGGCGCCGGCTTCACGACTGCGGAGCGGGGAGAGATCCCCATCGCGGAGCGCCTGAGCCGGGAAGGGGGGGAGCCGCTCCCCTCCATCGGCCTCCCTCTTGCACCCCTACCCCTCGTCCTCTCAAAGCGGACGCCCAGGGGTCCGCGGCGTCCCCCACCTTCCCGGATGGCGGCCGATTGCAAACCGAGGCCCGCCGGGAGCGGGAGGGAAAACGGCCATACCTGTCCACACCGTCCCCGGAAGAGGAAGAAGAGAGTGCTGGCGAGTTCAAAGGTCCCCTCAGGCCGCGCGGCGCAGGAAGTGACGTCCAGAAAGGGGGCGTGGCGGAGAGCACGCCGCCACGTTGTACGGAGTCAAGCTCCTCCCCCCGGCGGGCGCGTCCCCCACGCTGGGCGCCACCATTTTGTACGTCCGGCACCGCGCCGCCCTCTAGGGGGCGGGCGCGCCCCGTCGTCACCTCCGACGCGGTCGCTGGGCGGCTCCCGACAGTGTGTGACGGACCGAGACGCGGCGAAGGTCAGAGAAGTGACAGAGTCCCGCTTCCCCGGCGTCTTGTGGGGGCGGCCCCCTCCCCGGGCGCCGTCCGTGCGCCTGCGCGGGTCCCGTGGGTCCGTCCGGGGGGGTCCGTCCGAGCCGGGCGCGCGCCTCTCGCACCCGGGCTGACGACCTCGCGGTCTGGGGGCGCCCGTCGCGCCTCTCGCCTCCCGTCGGGCGGCCACGCTCTTGTTTGGAACGTGCGGGAGCTCAGCGGGGTGGGGCTGGGGGGCGTCGCCCTGTGCCCCTCGCCCCGGAGGGACACGCCGGCGACCACGGCGGAGAAGCAGCGTCCGGATACGGACACAACTGCACGCTCGCCCGGCCAGCCGCGCGGACCCGGGAGGGAACCGCAAGGCTCTGTGGGAGGAGGGGGCTCCGGGCCTGTGCTGTCACCTCCTGTGTGACCTATGACCCGGTAGTCATCGGTAACCACAAGGTAGCCCACAGCGGGGGTCGTTCCCAGGCCGGGGTGTGTTTTGCTGCCGCCGCGTGTCTGTGTTGTATGAAGGGTTTACCAGGGTGGGGCAGACAGCACGGCGGTTCTGCACACAGACTCCTGCCTGAGGCTCTGAGGCCCCAGGTGCAATCCCTCCCCCCCACCCCCCCACCACCAGCCAGAGCTGAGCAGCGGCTCTGGTTTAAAAATAAAATAAAACAACTCGATTTATGCAACCCGCGAGACATCATGATTCTGCAGAAGACTCTCGTGCCTGGGGCGCCAAGGTCCCGGGTTCAGTCCCCAGCAACATCATCAGCCAGAGGCGAGCATTGTGCTGGTCAAAACAAAACAAAACAAAACAAAACAAAACAAAAAAACTCGGGATCGGGCGGTAGCGCAGCGGGTTAAGCGCACGTGGCGCAAAGCACAAGGATCCCGGTTCGAGCCCCCGGCTCCCCACCTGCAGGGGAGTCGCTTCACAGGTGGTGAAGCAGGTCTGCAGGTGTCTGTCTTTCTCTCCCCCTCTCTGTCTGCCCCTCCCCTCTCCATTTCTCTCTGTCCTATCCAGCAACGAACAACGTCATCAACAACAATAATAACCACAACAAAGCTACAACGAGGGCAACAAAAGGGGGGGAAAATGGCCTCCAGGAGCAGTGGATTCATGGTGCAGGCACTGAGCCCCAGCAATAACCTTGGAGGCAATATATATAAATAATATAAGAAACAAAAAAAAGCTCAATGTAAAACTTGCCAGTGTCATGCTGAGGGATGCGGGCCTCAAGCTCAGGACCTCATGCCTGAGAGCAGGGCAGCACCTCCAGGGCTCAGCCCACGCCCCACACACATATTTTCTCTTCCCACCAGCCTAGGGGTACTCACGGGCTCAGTGCTAGCACTATGAATCCTGGTGCTCCCTCCCATTCCCTTTCTCTCCTTTCTGTTTTCTATTGAATAGGACAAAGAAATTGAGAGGGGAGTGGGAGGTAGAGTAGCAAAGAAGGCCACCAGACCTGCTTCACTGCTCATGAAACGGTTTCTTGCCGCCCCGCCGCGCCCCCCCCCCCCCACCAGGTGTGCAAGTGGCTTGAACCAAATGGTCTTTGCATTTGATAGTGGGTGCGCTCATCTGGGTGCACCACAGCCTCCGCTTCCTGTCTCTCTTACTATCTGGCAAAAACAAAGAAAAAAAAAAAAAAACACGACCAGTGCTAGTGATTCCCCGCAACGGCATTCTAAAAATTATGTGTAGGCGCCAATAATAAGTAGAAAGAAAATAAAGAAAACAATTGAAGTCTGAAAAAAAAAGTGTAGGAGCATCTTGAGAAAGGATAGAAGAGAAACAACTCTTCCAAAAAAGATTTATTTTAGTGAGTGATCTGACAAAGCTTCACAAAATTATTAAGAGTTCAGGGTGTTATTTGACATTCACAGGTGGTGTTTGTAAGTTACCCGTGGCTCCACTAGGGTCTTGTCCCCTCCCAACAATAGCCACCATAATTCTCACAGTTCACTTGCCTTCCCCCAAATTCATTGGTTTAGTTATTTCTATTCCACATATGAGTAAAACCATCTGGTAGTTGCCCTTCACTTCCTTCCTGTTTCCTCTTAGCACAGTCACCTCCAGTTCCATGCACCCTACCTGGTAAACTGTCTCTCCAGGCCCAGACTTTGCATTTCACCTTAGACAAGACTTTTAGAAACACATGCTGAAAGAATTGTATGCTGGTGTATTGACACACCTGTTTCAACTAAAAACAGACAAGCAGAGAATCTAAGCGAATTATTGAAGAACCAAACTGAGGACTTGAGTCCCTTGGGGAGCAGCCCTCAGAGTACTGGAGAGAAGTGCTGCCGAGCCAAAGGGGCCAAGGATCCAAGCTGGTGCTTCACTACAAGCCCTGCCCTCTACCCCACTGAGCCGCCTCCCTCCTCCACAAATGTTTTTCAAGTGAATGAATGAGAAGGAAGAGTGAGAGGCGCTTAGATTTGAACCTCCTGTTCAAAATGAGATTGACCTTAAGGATTTTTTAAAATATTTATTTTAATATATTAATGAGAAAGTGTAGATACAGAGGGAAAGATAGAGAGAGAGAGACCAGAACACTGCTCAGTTCTGGCATATGGTGGGGCTGGGGATTGAACCTGGGACCTCAGAGCCTCAGGCTTGAAAGGCTTTTGCATAACCATTATGCTGTCTCCCCAGCCCGACCTTAAGGATTTTTAACGTTAGCCATAATGGCTGTGCAAAATGACCTCAAATTTCAAATCTCCCAGGTCCTGAGTTCAATCTCTTGCACACCATAAGCCAGAGCTGAGCAGTGCTCCGATTAAAGAAAATATATATATATATTTTATAATTTATTTCTTTATTGGGGAATTAATGTTTCACATTCAACAGTAAATACAATAGTTTGTACATGCATAACATTCCCCAGATTCCCATTTAACAATACAGCCCCCACTATGTCATTCATCATCCTTCATGGACCTGTATTCTCCCCACCCACCTACCCACCCCAGAGTCTTTTACTTTGGTGCAATACGCCAATTCCATTTCAGGTTCTACTTGTGTTTTCTTTTCTAATCTTGTTTTTCAACTTCGGCCTGAGAGTGAGATCATCCCATATTCATCCTTCTGTTTCTGACTTATTTCACTCAACATGATTTTTTCAAGGTCCATCCAAGATGGGCTGGAAAATATTTTTGACATTATTTCTTTTTATATTTATGGTTGAGATAAAGGAGAGAGAAAAAGACTTAGGGGGAATATACTGAAAGACTTTCACTGTAGAAATTGTATGCTTTGTCTCATTACTGGGTGTCACAACCTATAGTGTACCTTGAACTAATTTCTCAAAGATTTATTTATTAATTAATGGGATGGTCAAGAAAGAGCACCAGAGTACCTCTTGGCACATGTGATAACAGGAATCTCATGCTTTGTCCACTGCACTCCCTTCTGGGCCTTGAACTAATTCGTTTGTTAATCCTGTGATTGTGAGTAGCTCAGTTGTGTTTCTGCGCTCTGCACACGTTAATTGGCTCAGTGTAAACATTTAAAGTCTTTAGTTACTCTGCCACTTGGAGCCTTAACTTAGCTTTTGCTACAAAGAGTTAAAGTACCAGAGCATTTTTAACTATTCTGAATCTTAGAAATAGGAATTTGAGACCAATTAGATTTTTTTTTTCTAATGGAAATGTTCTGAGCCTAAAGCCCTAAAGGGGAGTAAGAAAACCAATTAACTTTTATTTAAATAATCATGTCTTAAATAGCAAATGAACCAAATTCTATTGTTAAAGAACAACTGTATTAAATCCTTGAAAGGTTAGTTTCCAAATGGCATTAATATGGGGGTTTCATGTCTTATTACTGAAATAAGTTTCATTTGGTTACTGTAATCTCTGTTGTCTTACTGGGAATTGTTATTAAGAGCAGAGGAGGAGAAAGGTTGAGGGATCAAGAATAGAGTAATTGTGTGAAATTCCCACTTAATGTTCCTATTGTTAGTAACTTTTTTGTAAGTGACAAAAAAGCTAATAATGTCAGAAAAGCCTATTTTCTTATTCTAACACTTCTGTTTGTACTTATTATTTAGAAATAATGCATTTTTATGGTGATTGAAATCACTATTCATAAATACAATGACTGAAGTTCAGAATGTCTGTAAACATGACAATCAAGAATGTGGTATAAGGTACATATGATGCTGGAGTCTAGCGGTGGATTAGTGTCTGCTAATGGATTGTGGATGAATATATGTCATTTTTTTTTTGTTTATATAAGTAGAAAGAACATGTATATGGCACGTAGTCTGTTTTATTTTATTTTATTTTATTTTATTTTATTTTATTTTGTAGGACAGAGAGACAAGGGGGTAATAGGGGAGAGAAAGAGAGACATCTGCAGCACTGGTGGGGACCAAGGGCTTGAACCTGGGCCCTTGCGCATGGTAATGTATCCACTCAACTAGGTACACCAATGCCTGGCCCTAGTGGGTAACTTCAAATGTTGTGATCAGACTTTAACTCTCTTTATTTTTCTAAAGATTTTATTTATTTATTAAGATTATTTTTTCTTTTAAAAAAATTTATTTATTTATTAATGAGAAAGGTAAGAGGAGAGAAAGAACCAGTCATCACTCTGGTACATGTGCTGCCAGGGATCGAAGGAACTCAGGACCTCATGCTTGAGAGTCTAGTGCCTTAGCCACTGCGCCACCTCCCGGACCACAAAGATTTTATTTTTTAATGAGAAAGATAGGAGGAGAGAGAAAGAAGCAGACATCACTGGTACATGTGCTGCCTGGGATTGAACTCGGGACCCCAATGCTTTATCAGTGCACCATCTATTTCTCCTCTCCTCTATTGTTGGAAAAGTAGTTACCTTGCCGAGACTGTCTCCTCCTCTGTAGAATGGGGAGAATAATCCTATAATGAGGCGTGTTGAGAGAATGAATGATGGTAGGGATGTGACAGGCTACAGGCTACCACGCAGTGGAAATCTAAACACGGTTTTCTCCTCTCCCGTAGTAACAAATCTTGAACAATACATAGCAGTGTTGGAACTCATGCTTTACTATGTTTTCTCTGTTCTTTGCAGAGCTTTTTTTTTTTTTTTTTCTAATTTCCTTGTGGTATTTTGGGGAAGAAGTCTAAAGAAAACCACTATCAGATTTATCAAAATGGAAACTAGTGTGGGACAGCAAAGGGCAAAAGTAGTTTTAAAAAAAGCAAAGGCTTGATATATCAAAGCTCAGACTTTCTGGAAATAGTTTTTATTTGAAAACATAGCAACTGTCTTTTCTGGCAGCAGGACATGTGTCTTGTTCAAATTAGTTACGCAAACCAAGACGGCTCTTTTCCCCCTCCTGTAAAAGACTTGGTGAAATGATGCTATAGAGAAAGCCAGTGCATTTTCATTACTGCTCGTTCAACAGCAATACTGTTTTGTTGCAAGAGGAGCATAATTTTGTAGAATGCTCCTCTACCCCCCCAAATGTACATACTATGTTTGTGTTGAGACTTTTTCTCCCAAAATGTCATAACCCCATACGAAAGAGAATTAAAATCCTGTTATTTTAATTTACATCTAGCCACAAGATAAGTAAAGTTATCACTGAAATTCTAATTAAATGGGATGATTGACTAAGGCAGCACATCAAAGAAGAGAAGTGGATATGATAAGTCGGAGACTTATTAATTAGTCTGCGTGGAAGAAATTCCAGGGATGTCAAGCTGAGTCTGCTGCAAGGAGAAAAAAAGCAGACAAGAAAACGTTGATTTCTTTGAAGTTAGGGACTGAGATAGTGATGGAGGTAATTGTGTCTGACTGGATCCAGTAATGAAGAGCTGTAAATCAGACCTCAGAATCGAAAGGAAAGATTCAAGTAACGCATGTGGCTGCTCCCCTGCTGCGAAGAAACAGAATGCAGAGCGCACTAATTGACCCAGCCTATTTCCCAGTAGTTCTCTGTTATTATTTATTAATTTTTAATTTCTGAATTATTTACGTCCTGGGAAATTATTCTTGACAGCCTGTTAGGCATGCCAGAGTTAATGGAGGATGAAAGTACTGGAACCAGAATTAGCAGGGATGTAGTCACAGGCTCCTGGATTTAATGATTTTTGGAAAGAAAAATTGATTTCACACAGCGTGTCACTTTATACTACTTTAGGGATACACCAACTATTTGATTAATTGAGGAATAACCATCTCAAAGTATATTTGAAGTGCAAATGAGTCTTACTGCTCAGCTGTTTATTTTACCCTCTTTCTGAGAGATCTGGATTTTCTTAAAGCTGATGATTAAAAGTCGATGAAGACACACTTGCATGCTTTGAATGCACACCTGTTTGATTCTTGTTTCACTGAGAAAGACGAACCGTGAAACAGAAGAGATCGTCACTTTCCTTCTCTCACCTTTCTGTGATTTCTTTTTATTCCCGTATGTAGCACAATAGTAACTGTAGCCTGTATCCAGTAAGAATGAAGCTCAAGAGACCGTCTCGTTTGTTTTATGGAACAAGCACAATAAAAAACAGTTCTTGTTAGTGAATAGAAGAAAAATGCTTTATTATTATTATATCTAATATGTATAAATTATCTTTATTTATTATTTATTTATTAGAGACAGCCAGAAATTGAGAGGGAAGGGGCTGATAGAGAAGGGAAAAAGAGGGCGGGGGTAGATAGCAAAATGGCTACGCAAAAAGACTCATGCCTGAGGCTCCAAAGTCTTAGGTTCAGTCCTCTGCACCACCATAAGCCAGAGCTGAGCAGTGCTCTGGTTAAAAAGAAGGAAAGGGGGTCTGGCGGTAGCGCAGCGGGTTAAGCGCACATGACACGATGCGCAAGGACCGGCGTAAAGATCCCGGTTCAGGCCCCGGCTCTCCACCTGCAGGGGAGTCGCTTCACAGGCGGTGAAGCAGGTCTGCAGGTGTCTGTCTTTCTCTCCCCCTCTCTGTCTTCCCTCCTCTCTCCATTTCTATCTGTTCTATCCAACAACAACGACATCAATAACAACAACAATAATAACTACAACAACGATAAAACAACAAGGGCTACAAAAAGGGAAAAATAAGTCTCCAGGAGCAGTGGATTCACTGTGCAGGCACCAAGCCCCAGCAATAACCCTGGAGGCAAAAAAAAAAAAAAAAAAAAGCAGGGAGAGAGAGAGACACTTGTAACGCTGCTTTCCCACTTTCCCACTTGTAAAACTTTCCCCTGTAGGTGGGGGCCAGGGACTCAAACCTTTGACTTTTAACCTCTTTCAATGACTGATTCTCTTTTATTTGCATTTCCAGCTCCTTTTTAGCGTCTTCCAGCTTCCTCTTCAGAGTCTTCATGTGGGATCTGGTGTCCCTGTGTGCCCAGCCAAATTTACCAGCACCCGGCCCGCTGTTCGTATTACCGTCAGGGTTATCACGGGGGCTCAGTGCCTGGATGACGAATCCTCTGCCACATTTTCTTCCTTCTCTCTTCCTCCTTCCCTTTCCTTCCCTTCCCCTCCCTCCCTCCCACCTTTCCCTCTCTTCCACCTTTCCCTCTCTTCCTTCCCTCCTTCCTTCCTTCAGTGAGGCAGGGAAGGGAGGGCGATGAGAGACACCTGCAGCACTGCTCCACCGATAATGAATTCCCCTTCCCCACACATGCAGGTAGGGACCTGGGACTTGAACCTCCACCCCTGGGCCTCTAGAAGAAAAATGTTTTAAGAGGAAACAGTGGTGTACGCAGTTGAGCTCACACATTACTATGCTCAAGGACATGGG
Organism: Erinaceus europaeus; assembly: GCF_950295315.1. NCBI lineage: Eukaryota > Metazoa > Chordata > Mammalia > Eulipotyphla > Erinaceidae > Erinaceus > Erinaceus europaeus. Next base: position 201,179,886 of record NC_080163.1, on the reverse strand, counting down.
CTCAAATCTTGGGTTCCTGCCTGCAGGGAGGAAGCTTCATGAGCAGTAAAGTGGTATTGTGTCCTTTTATCCCTCTCTACCTCTCCTCGCCTCAGTTTTTCTCTGTCCTTTCAAATGAAAGAAAGAAAAAAAAAAGTGCTGCTCTGAGCTCACTATGCAGGCACCAAGCTCCAGTGATAATCCTGTTGGTAATAAAAAAAGAAAAGGAAGGCAAAGGAAACAATAATGGACCCTCAAAATAACTCACTTGGATAGTGTGCTGGATGTTTTGCCATGTGTGAGACCTAGAGATGAGCTTAGCCCCCACCAAATTTAAGAAAATTTTAGTTCTCTCTGTCTGCCTCCCTCCCTCCCTCCCTCCCTCCCTCCCTCTCTAAACAACAACAACAAAATAAAGTGGGAACATAAAAAATAAAAAAGCAATGAGTTTAATAAATAGTAAAGAGGATTAATGTATTAGGAAAATTAGTCAGAATATCTTTACCATCCTGTCTATAAGCTGTGTGTTGTTTTTAACTTCTCCCTTTCTGACCAACCTTGCCCACTTTGGCTTGTCTACTACTGCTACTGTTACTACTACCATTTTGTTCATCTCTCTAAGAGATCTCCTGAAGTCTCCTGTGTCCTGACCAGTGCGTTTCCGGGTAGCTTAAAAAGCAGACAGATCACTGGGGCGCTCTTCTTGACAGCTTTACAGTCAGCAATTCTGGGAGTTGTGCTGAGATCTTGCTTTAGTGATAGGCAACCAACCAACCAGGTGAAGCTTTTGCTGCTGATTCCCAGCCGGTCTTGGAGCTGCAAAGTCTTATAAAACTTTGGCAAATTCATTTCCTTTAAAACACTGCTTTGAGGTTGTGGAGACAGCATAATGGTTCTGCAGACTCCCGTGCCAGCACCACCACCATCAATTCCAGCACCGCCACCATCAGCCAGAGCTGGTCTTTCTCTCCTTCTTTCCGCTTCTCTCTCTCTCCTCCAGGGTTATCACTGGGGCTTGATGCCGGCACTAGGAATCCACTGCTCCTGGTGGCCAGTTTTTCCATTTTATTGGACAGGACAGACAGAAATTGAGAGGGCAGGGGGAGGTAGGGAGAGAGAGAAAGATGCCTGCAGACCTGCTTCACCACTTGTGAAGCAAATCCCCTGCAGGTGGGGACTGGAGGCTCCATCCACCCGGGATCCTTGAGTGGTCCTTGCGCTCCGTACTATTTGTGCCTCTGCCTGACCCCTTCTTTCCTTCTCTTTGTATCTATTTCATTAAATAATAATAATAAAACACTTCTTTAAATCCCATAATTTCCTTGTTCAGAAACCTTATACGACATCGGTGCCTAGAGTCAATCGCAGATCCTTTAGTCTGGTATTCAGAACCTTCCTGGTAGGATCATAACTGTTAAGTCCTTACCACCATGTCCTGTTGTGGATCTCCTATGCTTGTGCCATGTCTTCTTCCTGAAGTGCCATTGTCTAAAGAAAGGCTTCCAGTGCATTTCAATCATCCTGTCTCAAGTCAGATGTGTTGCTTTTATCGCTTCACTTTATTATGTATTAAGTATTTCTTGCATCTTTTCACCTTAGGTATCATCTGTTTGTTAGCAATATTTGTGGTGCAATACGTTTGTTTTGTATTGTGGTAAAAGTATTGCCGTGTATTGCTGGCTAAATGGTGAAATCCTTGAGCAGAAAACTGGTGTTCATTTGAAATCTAGATAGTTTAATGCTTATGCAAAGAGACTTTCATGCAGGAGGCTCCAAAGTCCTAGATTCAATCCCCTGCACCACCATAAGCCAGAGCTGATCAGTGCTCTGGTAAAAATAAATAAATGAGTAAATAAATATAATAAAATAACATGGGGGGTGTTAATGGCATACAGTACACTTGTTGACACATGGATACAGCCCCTTGTCTCCCCACAATAGAGGTGTCTTGAAGACATTCATGCTCATTTTATCTTCTTAGTTACTTTAAAAGATTTATTATTTAATAAGAAAAGAAGTGAGGGAGAACCAGAACATTATCCCAGGATGTGCCAGGTCTTGAACTTAGGACTTACGCAGGCAAGTTCTGTGCTCCACTGCTAAGGGCCCTTTATTAACTTTAACTTCTCCCTATGGAGAGAAGCAAGGTATGAATGTATAAATAAAAGGTATTTCATTTATCTTTGAAGTGCCAGTGCATATAGAACATTCTCTATAAGGAATGATTGAGGGGTTGAGTGGTGGCTCACCTGGTAGATTTCATACCCTGCCATGCACGAGGACCCCGGTTGAAGGCCTCGGTCCCCACCGTCAGGGAGGTAAGCTTCTCAAGTGATGGAGCAGTGATGCAGTGGCACTTTTCACTTCCAGCTTATGGTAGTCCTGGGAATTGAGCCTGGGACCTCTGATACCTCAGGCATTAAAGTCTGTTTACTGAACCACTATGCTGTTTCCTCAGGCCAGAAGCTCACTATTGATAGCTCTGTATGTAGCTCTATAGGAATAGCTCAGTGAAACACAGGAAAGTTGGAAATAGATCCGAGTTTTTGTAGCAGTTTGATATGTGAGAGCTGTGGCACCACATAGTTGGAAAAAGATGCTCTATTTGGTGTACGGTCTTAGGAAAATGGCTCATCTGAAGAAAAAGTTAGATTTTAATGCTTCACTGTATAAAGGTGAACTCTAGAAGGATTAAAGCATAAGAAAGGTAAAGAGACAGAGAGATGAAGAAAAGGCTGTAGTTGTGAAGTTTATTAAATTGCGAAGACAGAATTTGTAACTGAAAAACTGATAATATACTTTAATATCAAGGGTTTTCCGTGGTTTTTTTAAACAACGTTAAGAGACAGGGAAGGAATAATGGTGGCACTGGAAACTAACGCAAGACACTGATGGTCTAGATTAATGCTGTCCACTAGAAGTATAATGTGAGGTACATACAGAATGTAAAATATTCTAGTGTTCATATTAAAAGGTAAAAATAGAGGTAAAATTGACTTTAATAATTTGTTTACTTAGCATACTCCAAATATTAGCATTTCAGTATACAATCCTAAATAAAATTAGTAATGAAGTATTAAAAATAGTTTCACATAACGTAGCTCTCCAGCTCCAAGGACTTTTTTTTTATGGAGGGAGGGAGGGAGAGAACACCAGAGTGAACTGAACCAGAGCATCATTGACAGCTGGGGATCATACTCAGGAGCTCATGCTTTGAGTCTGGTGCTTTATCTCCCATGCTACCTCCAGGACCACTCCACCCTGAACCAGGAAAGCATTTAGATTGACTTTAGCTGTTGCTGCTTCTGCTGCTTCTCCTCTCCCCGTTATTCCTCCTTCCTCCCATCTCTCCTGCTCCTCTGCTCACCCTCTTTGTGTCACAGCTTGAATCTAAGGCCTCAATCAGGCTGTCCCACTGAGATATGCCTCTGTCCCTGTTTTTACATCTTTCAAAATGATGAGGAACAAGGTAGAAGTTTCAGGGTAGTGAATGAGGATTAATGAAATCACTCTTCTCTCTCCCTTGTCCTCTATTCACGACAATGTGAAACAATTTTTAGATCAGCGTGTTTTCACTCAAGGTGTCTGTTTTTGAGAAAACTTTTCTGATAGTGTGAACAGTCTGAGCAACTTAATCTTGGTGCTAGGAGTCAACTCAGAGTTTCCACAACACATGGCCACAAAGCTTTGCACAGAGTTACTGATTAAAGAACCAAAGGCATCTTACTGTGTGCCTTAGGTCAGAAATGATAGACTCGGGTGGGGGTAGATGGCATAATGGTTATGCAAAGAGACTCTCAAACCTGAGGCTCTGAAGTCCCAGGTTCAATCCCCTGCACCACTGTAAGCCAGAGCTGCGTAGTGCTCTGGTGTGTCTCTCTGTGTCTTTCTCTCTCTGCATCTCTCTCAAAAATTAAAATAGATAAATAAATAAATAATTTACTTAAAAAAGAAACAACAAATTAAAAAAAAAAAGAAATGATAGACTCAGGGCCTGGAGGTGGTGCACCTGGTTGAGCACACAGGTTACAATGTTCAGGTTCAAGCCCCCAGTCCCCACATGCAGGGGGAAAGCTTCACGAGTGGTGAAGCTGGGCTGCAGGTGTCTCTCTGTCTCTCTCCCTCTCTACCTCTCCCCTCCCCTCTCAATTTCTGCCTGTCTCAATCCAATAAATAAATAAAGATGATAATAAAAGGAAGTGATAGGCTCCACTGAGAGTAAATTCAAATGATTCTATCTCATTGAGGGAAGTTCCATGTCAAACTTTTCTCTAATAAGCACATTAAATAGCAAGCAAGTTTAATTTCTGAACACCAAGTTTTTCTTGTGTGACTCACTACACAATTGCATGTGTTGATTATTGAAATATGGATGAAGTGTCTTCTGGGAAGGTACACTTGGGACTTAGCATGAGTATGAAGTACAATAAATAAGAAGATGGAAAATATTAATCCCATTTATTTCCCATAAAAATGAAAAAAGTTAATTGTACTGTTAAGTGTTAGGACACTGAAGATTATAAAGTGGGAATTTTGCCAAGGGTATCTCAGACCTTATTTAACATTTACCCTTTTTTCTTTCCATTCTGCTCTTCATCCCTCTTTACCTCCTTCTCTCTTTCCTTTCCTCAGACATGTTTCTTTTTCTTTTCTTTTTTCTTTTTCCTCCAGGGTTATCGCTAGGCTTGGTGCCTGCATACAAATCCACTGTTCCTGGAGGCCTTTTCCCCCCCATTTTGTTGCCTTTGTTGTAGTTGTTACTGTTATTGTTGTCATAGCTGTTGTTGGGTAGGACAGAGAGAAATCGAGAGAGGAGGGGGAGACACCTGCAGACCTGCTTCACTGATTGGGAAGTGACCCCCTGCAGGTGGGGGGCTGGGGGCTCAAGCCAGGATCCTTGCACTCGTCCTTGCACTTTGTGCCACGTGCGCTTAACCCGCTGCACTACTGCCCAGCTCCCCAGACACGTTTCTTTTTTTTTTTTTTTTTAATTAAGAAAGGATTAATTAACAAAACCATAGGGTAGGAGGGGTACAACTCCACACAATTCCCACCGCCCAATCTCCATATCCCACCCCCTCCCCCGATAGCTTTCCCATTCTCTATCTCTCTGGGAGCATGGACCCAGGGTCACTGTGGGTTGCAGAAGGTAGAAGGTCTGGCTTCTGTAATTGCTTCCCCGCTGAACATGGGCATTGACTGGTCGGTCCATACTCCCAGCCCAGATACGTTTCTTTATTCTGTTTGTACATAGCTCTGAACTAGCTACTGGAGTTCTAGTTGGGAATAAGGAAGATACTATACTTCGCCTGTCTTCTTGGATCTACTCCCTGGCAAAAGAGACAAGCACGAAACACATTATTACAACATGATTTACTTGTTAAGAATGTGAAAAAATACTTGTCCTGATCTCAGGTGTGGTGCTTGAGTTGGGATCTGAGAGGAGTGAAAGGTACGTGGTAGGCAAAAATCAGATAGCTGGGGCCTGGAAAAGCATATCACAACCCAAATAGAAGTGTGGATGCCCACGGCTGTTTGGCGGGAGCCAAGAGACTTGAGACAGAGGGAGTGAGGATGAGAGACAGAGAGCTCAGAGATGAGATGGGCAGAAACAGAGTCCATTATCATGTTCAACTCTAAAAGGCTCAGAACAAAAGAAACTCCTCGTAACAGAAATATCAGGCAGTGAATTTACATACAGTTTAAGTGTTCAATGTAACGATACATTTCAATGAAATGAAAACATTTTCCCAAGAACTGGCTTTCAAAAAGTATTGATGTGCTTCAATGGTTTAGACTTTTATTCAGATACAAAATGGGTTTTCTAATGAATGAATACAAACAGGGTCTATTAAGAGTATCCAATCTACTACTGTCATTTGCTAATGTGTCTACCCCACCTCCCAATGTTTTTGTTTTGTTTTGTTTTAATCACAATTCACTGTTTAAAAGATAAAGCCTTTTAAACATTCACTATTACTCAAGAGCTGAATGTGTGTGCTGGCCTAGATCATGAGGTCAGTGGTGCTTATTTCAATATTAAATAAAAGGATTCATTTTCATTGAAGCAGGCAGGGAATTAAGCTTACAACTTCAATTACCAATAATTAATTCCCCACACTGCAAGCCCTACAGTTTGCATTTAAACTCCCAATGCCCAATGGATAGCAAAAATGTATTTTGATCACTTTTTATTTTCATTATTTAAGGGGTACATCTATTTTAATTAGGCATAGGCATTTCTTGATTTTAAGGAAGAACAAATACTCCTCCAAAAAAAGGTATAGGGGGGTGGGTGGGGAGACTATTAAGTTTAACAAGGAAATCCTGGGACTTTTAATTTCTTTTGCTTTTTTAAAAAAATATTTATTTATTTATTTACTTTTGTTACCCTTTTTTTATTATTGTAGTTCTTATTGATGTCATCGTTGTTGGATAGAACAGAGAGAAATGGAGAGAGGAGGGGAAGACAGAGAGGGGGAGAGAAAGACAGACACCTGCAGACCTGCTTCACTGCCTGTGAAGCGACTCCCTTGCAGGTGGGGAGCCGGGGCTTGAACTGGGATCCTTACGCTGGTCCTTGTGCTTTGGGCCTCGTGCGCTTAGTCCTCTGTGCTACTGCCCGACTCCCTTCTTTTGCTTTTATCAAAGGAGTGCTGTAATTGTATGGAGCTAGCTACCTTGTCTACATCACCCTATTATTTACATGCAGATGCATGATATACCTAGACTTGTTTTTGCCCATGCATTAAACCATCCTGTGGTGACTGTTTACTGTCTGAGAAAAAGCAATTGAACGCATGATTAAAAATGAGCCAAAATAAGTCCTGCTCCAAAGCTAACCCCACCACCTTGGCTGCAGACATTGGGTCAGAGGAACTCTTCAGAGAGGGACGCTTGACCTAAGGATGGATAGAGAGACTCATCTCATCAGGGTGTTCCACTTTTTTTTTTCTTTTTCTTTTTTGACAGAACACCAGGATGTCACCAAAGAAGATATAATCAGAAACAGAGTTCTTTTAGATAAAAAGATATGTTTGGAATTATGTTCACTGGGAGCATGCACACTTGTGTGGCATATAGAAAAGTAAACTCTAAGAAGCCTCCTCTTACAGATCTGCCCCCAACACAGGAAAAGTTTCCCCCAACAGGGAAACTCAAAGAAATGAAACTCTTGTTAGTTGGGAAAATTTTCTACACTTGACTTTCAGGACAAATAATGTATTCTCAGTAATTTAGTGCAATGACAAGTTTCTAAAAGCAGCACATATTCATTCTAATTTCAGTGTGGTTGTTTATATATTAATGAAAGAGAGAACCAGACTCTTACTCTGACAGTGCATTACCAAGGATAGAACTCAGGATCTCTTGCTTGAGAGCCCAGTACTTTATCCTCTACACTGCCTCCCAGACCTCTTTAATGTGGCTGTTTAAACATATTCTGAATCTTGATCCTAGTTCCCGACAAGATCTTCAGTTCAGTTATAATACACTAAAAAAAAAAGCAGAGTCAGCACATTATACTTCTCACTTAAAGAAATCTTGTGTGGTGTGATCTGGGAGGTGGCGCAGTGCATAAAGCCTTGGTTGGTCCTGAATTCAGTCCTTGGCAGCACATGTACCAGAATGATGTCTGTTTCTTTTGCTTTCTCCTGTCTTTCTCATTAAGAAATAAATAGAATCTAAAAAAGAAAGAAAAAGTAAACATGCATGTGTGTGCATACACACACAGAGAATCAAATTTACTTATTTCTTTTACCACCAGGGTTATTAATAGGACTCACTCTCTCTCTCTCTCTCTCGCTCTCAGTCCCCCTTATTTTATTTTAATGAGAGACAGACACACGCCAGAGCACTGCTCAGCTTTGGTTTATGATGGTGGCAGGGATTGATCCTGGGGCCTCTAGCCCTCCAGCATGAAAGTCTATTGTTTGTTTGTTTGATTTTTTTTTTTTTTTTTTTGCCTCCAGGGATATCGCTGGGGCTCAGTGCTGGCACTATGAATCCCCTGCTCCTGGCAGTCATTTTTCTTTCTGTTTTATTGGATAGGACAGAGAGAAATTGAGAAAGGAGGGGGAGATAGGGGAGAGAAAGATAAACACCTGCAGATCTGCTTCACTGCTTGTGAGGCGACCCACCTACAGATGGGGAGCCAGGGGCTCCAACCAGATCCTTGTGAGGGTCCTTGCGCTTTGTACTATGTGCACTTAACCTGGTGTGCCACTGCCCCCTTATTGCTTGCTTACTTAAATATTTAAATATTTTATTTTGTAACTGTTGTTATTAAATAATTATTAAGATCTATTTATTATATTTTACTTATTAATGAGGAGAGAGTAAGAATGGTACCATTACTTTTTCACATGCAATGCTGGGGAATTAAACTCTGAACCTCGTGCTTAAGAGTCCAACTTTTTTATTCACTGTGCCACCTCCTAGGATACCCACCAACATATGTATATATATTTTTTGCCTTTTGTTGCCCTTTTGTTTACTGTTGTCACTGTCATTGTTATTGTTGTTATCATTGTTATTGTTGTTGTTGTTATATGTATATATTTTTTAAAAGGAAAGAACCTAGTGGCCCGGGAGGTGGCACAGTGGATAAAGCACTGGGCTATCAAGCATGAGGTCCTGAGTTCAATCCCTGGCAGCACATGTACCAGAGGGATGATTGGTTCTTTCTCTCTCTTCTCCTATCTTTCTCATTAATAAATAAATAAATTTTTAAGTATTTTTTTTTGTAATTTTATTTATTTATCTTCCCTTTTGTTGCCCTTGTCTTTTTTTTTATTATTATTGTTGTAGTTGATGTCGTTGTTGGTGGATAGGACAGAGAGAAATGGAGAGAGGAGGGGAAGACAGAGAGGAGGAGAGAAAGACAGACACCTGCAGACCTGCTTCACTGTTTGTGAGGTGACCCCCCCTGCAGGTGGGGAGCCGGGGGCTCGAACCGGGATCCTTATGCCGGTCCTTGTGCTTCGCGCCATGTGCGCTTAACCCGCTGCGCTACTGTCCCACCTTTTTTTTTTTTTTTAGAAAGCTGTTTAGTTCTTTGACCCACTTTTTTATTGGGTTATTATTTTTTATTATTGGGTTATTTTTTACTTCTTCTGTAGATCTTTACCAAGTCTGTGTATTTGATATCAGATACTTGTTGGATGTATGATGTACAAATATCTTCTCCCATTTACTGGGTTGTCTGGTTAACCTTGTGTAATTTACTTTTGATGTGTAAAAGCTTTTGAGTTTCATGTAATCCCATTTATTTACACTTGTTTTCATTTCTAGTGCTCAGGACATTCTTCACATCTTTGGTGTGAAGGCGCTGCAGAGTTTCACTGACATTTTTCTTGATAAATTTTATAGTTTATGGTCTAATATGCATATCTTTGATCCATTTTGATTTGACTTTGGTTTATGGTGTTAAGTGGTGGTCTGATTTCACTTGAGAAAGAATTTTTTAAAAAGATTTTCTTTATTTATTAATGAGAGAAAGAGAGAGAGAGAGAGAGAGAGAGAGAGAGAGAGAGCGCGAGCGCGAGCGCAACAACCAGACATCACTCTGGCACATGTGCTGCTGGGGATTGAACTTGGGACTCATGCCTGAGAGTCTTTTTTTTTTTTTTTACTAATCATGCTGATGAGGAAAAGTAGATAAGATTTATTTTGCTTCAGAATGAGGAACAACTATATGTATAGCATTCACTTCTTGGTATGACTTCATGATAGTTTCAAGACTATGCCTTCAACAATAAAGGTAAGCTACTCGATATTGTTAACATTCTGCTGTGGACCATTTGCTGGGAACCCTTCACCCCAACACTTTGCTAAGACTTTGACTCCTTTTCAGTGCTCTGCTAGTGTTTTTAGCACAGACAAGCAAATTTGACCCAAGAACTTAATTATGGTTTCATACAAATAACGTGTTTCCAGGCACAATGGAAATATTCACTCCAGGTATCCAAGTATTCCTACTGGACCACACAGCTCTGCCATCCACCATTTGCTCATATGTAGCCAAGCGGGACAGAGAAGAAAGAAATGTCTAATTTATTTGGGAAGATAGGTCAAGACAGGAGACCCACGACAAGGAGCATTAGTATACATGAATTTGCAGTTATATGACTGTTACTACTTGGGAAGAGGAGCATGCCACTGATTTCCCAGAATCAGTTTCAGATAAACTTTTGAAGGAAATGATACATCCCTGGCTAAGAAGGTCTAGGTGAGAACACAAGAACTGGAGACAGACTAGGTTGGAAAGGCAGTGAGGTCTTTGTTGTTTCCCAGGTGGAACTGAAAGCTGTCTCTCAAAGCACTGTTATTTCACTAGAGATGATGAACCAACTCTCACCCACTCATACTTCTTGTTATCGAGTTAGTGTTTCTTTTTAAAGATTTATCTATTCAGGGAGTCGGGCGGTAGCACAGCAGGTTAAGCGCACGTGGTGCGAAGCGCAAGGACCGGTATAAGGATCCCGGTTCAAGCCCCTGGCTCCCCACCTGCAGGGGAGCCGCTTCACAGGCGGTGAAGCAGGTCTGCAGGTGTCTATCTTTCTCTCTCCCCCGTCTCTGTCTTCCCCTCCTCTCTCCATTTCTCTCTGTCCTAACACTGACAACATCAATAACAACAGCAACTATAACAACAATGGAAAACAACAAGGGCAACAAAAGGGAAAATAAATAAATAAATATATATATATATATATATATAAATATACAAAAAAGATTAATCTATTCATTTATGGGGGGAAGGAAAAGAGAGTGGGGGGAGGGAACCGGAAAATCACTTTGGCACATGAAATGATAATCAAACTCAAATCTCATGCTTAAGTCTGATGCTTTATTCATTGTGTTACGTCTCAGAGCACAAAAATCACTGTTTGTTTATTTATTTATTACCAGAGCACACTGCTCCACTCTGGCTTATAGTAGTGCTAGGGTTTCAACCTGAGAGCTTAAAATGTCAGGCATGAAAGTCTTTTGCATATCATTATGCAACCTCTGCCAAAAATTACTTTTTAAAAAAAAATATATATATCTTTATGAGAGAGTCCAAAGTACTGCTTAGCTCTGGTATATGGTTATGTTATAGATTCTTCTTCTAGCGTTTGCCCTTCTTCCGCAGCCAGTCAACAGCGTCAGGTTGAGCCTGATGTAAATTTTCGAGACCTCCTTTGAATCTGGAGAGGTGGCAGTTGTTGACTATGTGGGTCATAGTCTGTCTGTAGCCGCAGGGGCAGTTCGGGTCGTCTCTGGCTCCCCAGCGATGGAACATAGCGGCGCACCGGCCATGGCCTGTTCGATAGCGACTGAGGAGGGCCCAATCATAACGTGCTAGGTCAAAGCCGGGTGGACGCTCGCAGGGGTCTGTGATGAGGTGTTTGTTCTTTACCTCAGCTGACTGCCAACTCTGTTTCCAAGAGTCTGGAACAGAGAAGTTCAGTGCAGGCGCAGGAGACCAGATTGGACGTCAAGCGCTGAACAGGGTGGGCGAAGATAACGCGTTTGGCGAAGGACAGCCCCTCAGCATTAAGTTGGAGGACTCGAAGAGCAGGACCAACAGCTTGAAAGCTGTCAGGAGCTGCTTGTTGCTGGCTTTGAAAGTGACTGGGATCCATGTGGATTCAGTCGGCTAGGAAGGATCGTCAGTTTCCCCAATGAATGGGTACTCACGGGATGCACCACGGGAAGGTCGAGCCAATGCATCCCAACCTGGGACCACCAGGGCATCAGGCACTATCTCTCTGACTTTATTTATTTATTGTGTGTGTGTGTGTGTGTGTGTGTGTGTGTGTGTGTGAGCGAGAGAGACAGAGATAGAGATCAGAGCATCACTGTGACATATGTGGTGTTGGGGGTGGAAGCTGGGGCCTCTTGCTTGCAAGTTCTGTGGTTCCCTAACCACTTCCCCAACCTTGAACTCAGACCTCTTGTAGAACTCAGATCTTCCAGAACTCTTTTCACTTTACCATGCTGCCATAACCCTGGTGGCAAAGAAAAGGAAAGGAAAGGAAAGGGGAGGGAAGGGGAGGGGAGGAGAGGGGATATTGATTGATTTGCCCATGGATAGTTATTTTCCCCACTAGTTTCCAAGTGAAATGTAAGCTCTTTAATCCCTACCTTTTATCTTGTTTTATCTTGAGATCTAATTTCCTGTTAAATCTTCATTTCCAGTATAGGTTTCTGAAATTTCTTAGTCTGAAGTGTTCATACTCTGCTATACTTGCCATCATAAGAGATAGTCAAGAATTGACTTTAATCGTGATTCTTTTTTTTTTTTTTTTTGTCTCCAGACACAGAAAACCAAATTAAAAAGTAAAAAATCAGTTTTTTGTTCTTCATGACTTTCTTCCCATTTTAAACAATCTTCACTCTGAAGGCAGTCCGGTTAGCAGCCCCCTAGAGCAGCCGGGACTGCTAAAATGTCTTTGGAAAAAGTTTGTGGAGAAGTGTGGGCTCTATAGAAGAGTTAGGAGACTTCCTAGCAGATGAAGGTGTCCCCTGGTAGATAATAGGGTGTATCGTGGGTAACTGCTGTGCTTGCTGTAGTGCGCCAAGAACACCTTTACTGTAAGTCCCTGCTGATTCCCTGCTGAAGAATCTGGGTACAGGGAGTATCCTTCCTCTCAACATTTCTGTTTCCCTGAATCTGAATCCTTAGCGTTTTTAAAAGCAAATAGGGGAAACTATATAATTCCATGTAGAATATACTGTGTAATTCACTAAAATATAGCCTAAAATGACTGCAATTGGGAATAAGGGAAATACAGTAAGTTTTAGGCTTCCAGTATGTGTGAAGGATCCCTTGATAATGTAGAAGGTCATTGAGGGGCCAGGGAGGTAGCATAGTGCTTAAGTAAAAAGACTTCGATGCCTGAGACTCTGAGGTCCCATATTAAAATGTCAGCATCACTATAAATCATAATTGAGTAGTGCTCAACAAAACAAACAGAAAACCCCTCAAACATTAAGGACCATTATATGCTTAAAATTTTTTAATTGGGGGAATTAATGGTTTACAGTATGTGATTTAAAAAAAACAACAACAAAAGTTATAATTTCTTGAATGCTCTTTATTTTAATTTTTAATACTTTTAAAAATATTTACTTTCCCTTTTGTTGCCCTTGTTTTTCATCATTGTTGTAGTTGTTGTTGTTATTGATGTTATCATTGTTAGATAGGACAGAGAGAAATGGAGAGAGGAGGGGAAGACAGAGGGGGAGAGAAAAACAGACACCTGCAGACCTGCTTCACCACCTGTGAAGTGACCCCCCTGCAGCTGGGGAGCCGGGGGCTTGAACTGGGGTCCTTAGATCAGTCCTTGTGCTTCGCACCACGTACACTTAACCTGCTATGCTACCACCCGACTCCCTTTTCTTCCTTTCTATTATACTTGATAGGGCAGAGGGAAATTGAGAGGGGGGAGGGGTGATTGAGAGGGAGAACTAAAGACACCTGCAGACCTGCTTCACCATTCATGAAGCATCCCTCATGCAGGTGGGAACGTGGGCTTGAACCTGGGTCCTTGCATATATTTTTTTAATATTTATTTTATTTATTTATTCCCTTTTGTTGCCCTTGCTGTTTTATTGTTGTAGTTATTATTGTTGTTGTCATTGTTGGATAGGACAGAGAGAAATGGAGAGAGGAGGGGAAGACAGAGAGAGGAAGGGAAAGACAGACACCTGCAGACCTGCTTCACTGCCTGTGAAGTGACTCCCCTGCAGGTGGGGAGCCGGGGCTCGAACCGGGATCCTTATACCGGTCCTTGTGCTTTGCGCCACCTGCGCTTAACCTGCTGCGCTACAGCCCGACTCCCCTTGCATATGTTGATAATGTGCACTTAACCAGATGTCCCACTGCCTGGCCCCCATGGGAAATATATTTTTAAGTTTAATTTTGTTAGTGATTTTTTAAAAAATATTTTATTTATTTAATTTTTGAGAGAAATGGAGAGAGAGAGAGAGGAATACCAGAGCACTGCTCAGCTCTGGTTTATAGTGGTGCGGGGGATTGAACCTGGGGTTTAGGAGCCTCAGGCATGAGGGTCTGTTTGCATAACCATTACACTATCTCCCCCACCCCTAATTTTGTTAGTGATTTAATATTGATTGACAAAATTATATTTCAACTGGGGTATAATTCCACACTGTTCCCAACACCAGAGTTCTGAATCCCCAGCCCCTCTATTGCAGGCTACTGTAGTTCTCCTAAGGGTGCAGACATGGGCTGACCGTCACCTCTACAACTATCTGTCTGTATTTGTACACATTTGCCCCCTTTTCCTTCCAGATCCAGCCCTCTCTTCCCCTCCAAGCCACTGATGACGCTATTCCTACATCCAAATGTCTTTCCCTTTTCCCTCTCTCCAGGTGCTGATGGAGCTGGAATCCAGAGCCCTATTTCCCTCTTTGTCCTATTACTTCTCCCCAACTGGGAGTATGGATCAAAAATGTCTTTGGGGAGCAGAAGGTAGGAATTCTGGCTTCTGTACTTGCTTTTCCACTGGACATGGGTGTTGGCAGGTGGTTCCACACCCCCAGCCTGTCTCTGTCTTTCCCTAGTGGGGCAGGGCTCTGGGGAGGGGAGGCTCCAGGACACATGGGTGAGGGCATCTGCCCAGGGAGGTCAGGATGGAACCACAGTTATATCTGCAAGTTGGTGTCTGGAAGGTGGCAGGACATAAAGTGAGACAAAATGGTTAATGAACAGGAGCCAAAAAGTAGGAACAGTACAGATGAGACTAGGCATTTTAGGTGGAAGAAAGCTTGGAAGTCCATTTTAGACAAGTTTCTAGGGGCCCAACAACTATGTTTAATGTTTGTTTGAGTTTGATAGCTAATAGGAAGTTGGATAAAAATATTGTGTGAGAAAATGGTGTCAGAGTACAGAAAAAAGATAGAAAGTTGCATTAGTGCAGAGAGTAGCTCCTATTCTTGAAAATACTCAGTGGAAAGAATTAGCTGTTTACCTCCAACTACCTGACCCAGGCGTGCATGTGTGTGTGTGTGTGTGTGTGTGTGTGTGTGTGTGTATGTACATATATGCCACCAGAGCCTGTGTAACTTCTAAGTCTCTATTGGTCTGCACTCGCAGCTCATGGTCACAGCTGGGAACACTGCAGGCTGCACTTATTTGAGCACCCGTCTTCCTTAAGTGGCAGGACAGGATACCCCAGCCTCCCTTCGGAGACTGAAGCAGTCCCTACCGTCACTGCTTTATGGGGAGGGCAAGATCCTGAGAGGGCCAAGATGGCTGTGATGACATTCCTGATGGAAGGGACCAGTGGTGTGGAGAGAGGGATCCATTAGAGGTCTAGGCCTGTCCTATCTGTGTGGGAATCCAAGGATGCCCTGACTAGGACGCCAGCTGATGAGCTTGTGTGATAGTGACCAGAAGGGCCATTATTAAGTGAGCCTGTCTCTTGCCCTTATCCAGCCTTTGTAGCGCTCTCTATCTGACTACCTTAGACTTTCTCACAGGAGATATTTTTAACACCCATCCTTATAGAAGAGAAAACTGAGGCCACCGAGGTTAAGTAGTTGTCATTTGGCCTGCAGGAAGTTTTCATGGAGGGTTATCTTGTACCAAAGAAGCAAACTAGATAGATGCTTTTTGAATGTACCTCTGCCCAGAGATGAAGTTGAAACCATTTCAGACTGTCCTGTTGGAAAAAGTGCGATTACCAAATAGAAATGATGAACGGTGCGTTTGAAGTCATTGAGGGATTAGACAGGGCCAGATCCCAGAAATACCTGCCTCTCAGGACTGTGTTCAAGTGGAGCAGCCAGTCTCTTCCAGCTCCTTTTATCTCTTTCTAGGTCAGTCCCTGCAGGGTTTCAGTCCTGTCAGTTACTCTGCTCTTTGCTGCCTATCAATTGTTTGCTGTTTTGCTCGGGGTTGTGTTGTTTTAAAGAAGATACAGATCAAGCTGTGAGGTTTTGCCTCAATTTCCTGGGCACTTGCCTCAATTTTCTGCTGATCTTTTGACTTTGGAGACTAGTTATGCAATGGGTGGTTCTCCTTCTGCATTACATACCATTGCAGAAAGTTTGGAAAGCTCAGTGATGAATAAGAACTCATGCAATCAGACCTTTGGCAGCAGCTTCAACTGAATGAAGTATCAGTTTAGAGACTCGTTGATGTTCTCTTGAAACTTTAAATTCAAGCTTTAAAACACACACATAAATTCAGTTTTGTATTGACTGGTTGAAGTGTGCTTTTAAAAACACTGGTCTCAACAAGGGAAACAAAAGGGAATAAGTAAATAAATATTAAAAAAAAAACAAAAAAACAGTGGTCTGAGTCACAGAGTCCAGGGGGAAAACGTTTGGGTGATATTTAATTTGATTCATTTGGCTTTCAGGATCTAAGTTAGTTACTGTATCTGCCATTTTTCAATAGCCAGGTAAGTGGAAAAGTACTTTCAGAACTCAATGAGTCACTGAATTACAGAAATAATTAAGTCCATGTGGTTTGAAGAAGCACTTGTCGCAAAGATGATTACAGATGCTAGTGGTTACTTAGAGCCTTTGAGCTAGTATGTTACTTTGCTCTGCTGTACAGACTTAACATCTACTATTGAGTTTAAAGACCATACACTTCTCTCTCTTTCTCTTGTTATAAGGTCAAAAGTGTTCAGGAGATGGCACATGGGTAAGGCATTGGATTCTTGAATAAGAAGTCCTAAATTTGATCCTTGGCATCATGCTGATAGAGTAATGCTGAAGTTCCTTCTCCCTCTCTCTCTCTTTCTCTCTCTCTCTTACCAGAGCACGGCTCAGCTCTGGTTTATGTTGGTGTGGGGGATTGAACCTGGGACTTTGGAGCCTCAGGAATGAGAATCTCTTTGCATAAATATTATGCTATCTACCCCTCCTCCTCTCTCTTATTAATAAATACACAAATATTTAAAAATATAAAGCAGAGGTGAGGTCTGGGAGGTGTTGCAATGGGTAGAGCTATGAATTCATGTGTAAGAGGCCCTGAGTTTGATTTCTCTCTTCCTCTCTCCGTCTCTCTCTTTTTCTCCCTCTCTCCTTCTCCTCTCTCTCTTCTCCCTCTCTCCTCTTTTTCTCTCTCCTTTTCACTGATATTTTGGTCCTTTCTCTTATGTTAGTAAACAAGTAAACATTACAAAAAATAGCAATGATAAGATTATATTTCTTTTGATAAGTTTACAGCCAGTCATCCTACATTTCCTTGTCACCCCCCCCCCTTTTTTTTTTTTTACCAAAGCACTGCTCAGCTTTGGTTTATGGTGGTGCGGGGGATTGAACCTGGGACTTTGGAGATTCAGGCATGAAGGTCTCTTTACATAGCCATTATGCTATCTACCCTCACATCCATCACCTTTGTACTTAGCTGTATCTAGCTGTGACCACATAAGTACTGATGGGTGAAGATATGTGACTACCAGCCCCAGTGCTCCTCCCTCAGGCCCCTATAATGCTCCTCATACTTTCTTTGATGTCTCTCCTCCGCTATGACCGAGGACTCTGAAACCTTAATTATTCTGAAACCACAAGTGCATGGTGTGAATGTTGAGCCACTAAGATTTTGAGCTCTGATAGAACAGCTAGCATTACTTTTTCTAGTACAGAAATTTTTTTTTTTAAAGATTTATTTTTAATGAGAAACTAGGAGGAAAGAGAGAAAGAACCAGACATCACTCTGGTACATGTCCTGCCAGGGATTGAACTGAGGACCTCATGCTTCAGAGTCCAACGCTTTATCCACTGCGCCACCTCCCAGACCACCAGAAATGGTTTTTATAACCAAGATATAAGATAGGATTGTGAGCAAGCCTGAACAAATGAAACTGTATCACTTCTGAAAGTTGAGTTGGATGGAATCGGGTACTCAAAAATCTGTTCTTTTTCATTGCCATGGCATATAGCATCCAAAAGAATGTAGTTGAGAGTTCAGTCAGTTGATCATTGTGTTGCTACCATGTCTAGCCTCTGGTTTGCCCGATACTTGGATTAACAGGTATTTAAATTTAAGAGACTAGCTGTGCGTTGGAGAGACAGCATGGCGACTATGCAAAAGGCGTGCATGCCCGAGGCTGCAGAGACCAAGGCTTAGTTCCCTGGGCCTTCACTACCATAAGCCAGAGCTGAGTAGTGTTCCGGGAAAACAGTAAATAAGTAAAACCTAAAGTTTCCATTCTTGCTTATGTCAGAATGAAACTTTGATTTTCATCTTTCTTTCATTATTTTTTTTAAAGAATTTATTTACTTATTCATGAGAAAAATAGGCAAAGAGAGAAAGAACCAGACATCACTCTGGTACTTGTGCTGCCAGGGATTAAACTCAGGACCTCATGGTTGAGAATCCAGTGCTTTATCCACTGCACCACCGCCCAGACCATGATTTCCACCTGTTTTTGACCAAAGTAAAAAGACCCATTCCCCCCCCCCCTTTATTTTTGCCTCCAAGGTTATTGCTGGGGCTTGGTGCCTGCACCATGAATGCATTGCTCCTGGAGGCTATTTTTTTCCCCTTTTGTTGCCCTTGTTGTTTTATCATTGTGCTATTATTATTGTTGTTGTTGCTGATGTCATTGTTGTTGGATAGGACAGAAAAATGGAGAGAGGAAGGGAAGACAGAGGGGGAGAGAAAGACAGACACCTGCAGACCTGCTTCACTGCCTGTGAAGAGACTCCCCTGCAGGTGGGGAGCTGTGGGCTTGAACCAGGATCTTTATGCCAGTCCTGTGCTTCGCGCCATGTCTGCTTAACCTGCTGCGCTACTGCCCGACCCCTTCCTTTTCTTTTTAAACCTTAACCTTACCTGGAGGAATTTGAATATTCCACTTAAGGTAACACTTAACAGTATCTCTCACCAAATTTCTCTTTTTATTTTTATTTTGTTACCAGAGCACTGCTAAACTCTGGTTAATGGTAGTGCTGGGTATTGAACTTGGGACCTTAGGTGCCTCAGGCCTGAAAGTCTTCTGCATAGCCACTAGTCTATTACCTCATCCCTCACCAATTTAGTGTTTTATGTGCTTTATTACTATTATTATTATTACCTTAAGAAATGTTGAAGTGAGTCTAGAATTTTTTATTTTGGGAAATGGTAGGATATATGATAGTTAATTAAAATATTTATTTATTTATTTATGAGAGAGGCACTACAGACAGAGAGAACCAGAGTATTACTCTGGCATATGCATATTTGGGGAATCAAACTCTTGCTTGAGAATCCAACACTTTATCTACTGTGCTACCTCCTAGGCTGTAGCTTTTTACTGTAACATACAATATGGCCATCTGGAGAAAAACTAAGTGGCAGTATAACAAGAACTTTGAGAAAAATGTACTTTCAAAAAATGTGACAGAGAAATTAAATAAGAAAATCTTAATGGAAGAATTTGAATGCTTTTTGGAACACAAATTGGAACATACTTATTAAACAAGGGTAATTTGTTCTGAGTCCATACCACAAAATATCTTCAAACGTTTTTTAAAGTAGGTCATTTGAGTGCTCTTAAAATGTTTGGTTACCTTCTTTAGCATGCTCTTATGATACTAGGAATGCATCCTACTAGCATGCTGGGGATTTCTGACCGTATCAAAGCAAACTGAACTACAGCATCAAGGAGCTCTAATGAGACATTTTGTTTAATCGAAAGGCTTTAAATTACCATGTAGCACAGTATGAAAAGAAAGTCATTATTTTCATTTGTTCGGCTATTTCTATTGGCTCCAAACTAAAAGTCTGACACTTGAATCATGATATAATAAATAAATGGTGAAACAGGCTGAATAGCAGGCCACAAAAAGGCGCATAGATGAAGGCATTTACCTCATATAGCAGTATTCTGCCTTAAACATCGCTCTCAGGTATCCATGTCCTATCACCAACATCACCAAATCAGGGCTATGACTAGTAATAGGCCTCATCTCTCCCTCTCATATAGCAGTATTCTGCCTTAAACATCGCTCTCAGGTATCCATGTCCTATCACCAACATCACCAAATCAGGGCTATGACTAGTAATAGGCCTCATCTCTCCCTCTCAAATGGCAGTATTCTGCTTTAAACGTTGCTCTCAGGTGTCCACATCCTATCACCAACATCACCAAATCAGGGCTATGACTAGTAATAGGCCTCATCTCTCCCTCTCTTTTAAATATTTGTTTGTTTATTTATTTATTTATTAACTTTACCAGAGCACTGCACAGCTCTGGTTTATGGTGGTGTAGGGGATGGAACCTAGGACTTTGGAGCCTCAGAGGTGACAGTCTATTTGTATAACCATTATGCTATCTACCTCCACCCTAGACTCCATCTCTACAAGGAAAAACCTCTAATGTCACCATTTAGTTAGTTTCTTTCTCTTCATAGCCAGTACAGCTCTGATGTTAACACAGAAGCCTAGTGGTCTGGACTTAGTCCATTTAAGGTTTTTCTGTGGTCTTGGAGGTGGAGCACTAGACTCTCACATCTAAGGTCCTGAGGTTAATCCATGGCATTGCATGTACTGGAGTGGTGATGTCCTGGTTTTCATATATATATATATTTTAAACCAGTGCACTGCTCAGCTCTGGCTTATGGTAGCACTGGAGACTGAACCTGGGACTTCAGAGTCTCAGGGATGAAAGTCTTTTTGCATAACCACTGTGTTATCTCCCTGCCTTCTTATTTTTTATTTTTATTTATTTATAAAATGGAAATATTGACAAGACCATAGGATAAGAGGGGTACATTTCCACAAAATTCCTACCAACAGAACTCCGTATCTTATCCCCTCCCTTGAAAGCTTCCCTATCCTTTTATCCTCCTGGGACCATGGACCCAGGGTCATTATGGGGTGCAGAAGGTGGAAGGTCGGGCTTCTGTAACTGCTTCCCCACTGAACATGGGCGTTAGCAGGTCGATTCATGCCCCCAGCCTGTCTCTTTCCCTAGTGGGGCGGGGTGGGGTTCTAGGACACATGGGTGGGTCGTCTGCCCAGGGAAGTCAGGTTGGAGTCATGGTAGCATCTGGAACCTGGTGGCTGAAAAGAGTTAAGATATAAAGCCAAACAAATTGTTAAATAATTAGAAACCTAAACACAAGAATATAGCAGATGAAGATTTGGGATCTCTGTTTTGGAAAAAGCTAATAGGTCGATTTTAGGTGTATTCCAGGGGGCCATGCCTTTTCTAATTTTTGTCTGAGCTTCTTACTATTTTTAAAAGTTTATCTGTGAGAATTCTTATTCCTGAGAATAAGTTTTTTGATTTTTTTTTTTTTTAACGTAAGAGCCCATCTGTAGTTAAGTGAAGGAAATTTGTACTGCTCTTACCATGGTTGTCTCTCTCTTGAAAAAACTGTCTTACAGAGGAATTTGACAATGAAATTACCCCTTTGGTTAAAATATCCTGTCTCAACAGGAATCACTTTTGTTTTAAAAAAGTATGGAAAAATACTTAGAACTCTGTCCTCCTCACTTAACTCGTCTTTTGTATCCTGAAAGAGATGGGAATGTGAACGATTGTTAAGAGGTGGGAATCCTCTCTGTTGGCAGATTTATTATCATCTTAGGGTGCTGTCTGCTTCATTAAATTTAACAAGAAAAAGAGCAAGGCTCAACTTGATGAATGAGAGCTGGTTTAAAATATAGAATATGTATTATTTAAATTACATAAATTATAGAATATAGAGAACTAAAACAAATATAGAATATCAGTTATACAAAATATTTTCTTTGGGGAGGGGGTAGATAGCATAATGGTTATGCAAAGGGACTCTAGTGCCTGTGGCTCCAAGGTTCCAGGTTCAATTCCTCACACCACCACAAGCCAGAGATGAGCAGTGCTCTAGTTAAAAAAAAAAAAAAAAAAGATTTTCTTTGTTTTATTTTTTTGAGTGATAATAGAAATTTGAATTATTTGCTTTGTGCAAAGGAATGATTATGATGAGAAAACTTTCTTATTCATAGGTTACATATTTAGGAAAAATTTGAATATTTATATATTTTTGGAATGCTCATTTTGCTATGTTATTGTGTGTGATTAAATGTTTGAGATGCTATTTTGTTGATAATCATCCAAAATACCAAAAGATAAAGATGAAAAAAAAATCTCCACTTCCATACTTTGGTGGACAAGGAAAGCCGGACCTAAGACTTTTGTCTTACTGTTTTCCTTATGTGGACATTTCTGACTTTTTGTGTACAAAACAGGTATGAGTTTAAGGTTTTCTTTTAGGGACCCTGGAGGAACTCTTCCCACAGAAAACACATTAGCATATTAATAGACTATGTCAGTTATTTTTCTATTATGTTAAAAGTTAGAAAGTTGAGTTTTCTAGATTAAAAGAACACTGACTTGAATGTTTTGATTCTTAGTCCCTTGAGTCTTATACTCAGCTGGAGTTTTATTTCACCATCCCTGATCCAGTCTGAAGTTCTTTGTCTGCAATTCAATCTCTGTTGCTTTAATCATCTTGGATTGTACCGATGGTTTCGCAGTAATAAAAGAAATAGGGAGCCAGGCTTGGCATGGGACATGTCTTTTCAGCTGGAGTAAGTCATTACATATGAGTTGTCTACCCACAAAAGGGTCCACTGTCAGATTAAATTAATGAGTTGCATGTTTTAATCATTTAAGGTAATAGCAATATGTGGGTTCTTTGCCTCTATTTTAATCATTTCTAGCTTTTTTTTTTTCACCAGCAAGATCATCAAATGCTTTAAGATGTTTTCCTACTCATTGTAGAGCATAGCTTCTATGTGCAGCAGAAGGAAATGGCTGAGAGTTCTGAGAAACAAGGGATGGCTTTACACATCAGGGTTCACTGAAATGTGTATTTTTGAGTCCTTGAGTGAAGGAATTTGAAGGGACAGGGCTGTGGCCGTCATAGCAAATGGAGCCAGCATGTCTTCTGCTTTGTGAAGAGTTGAATCCTCCGTCTCAGCAGCTCAGGTTGAACTGGACCAAGGGCAGCATTTAGACGAGGGGAGCTGAAAGAGGTTCTGCTGACTAGGCTTTACTACAGCTGGAAATTGCTTTCTGAAACTTAATTTGCGTTCCAGTGTGGGCCCTCGAGTGTCGGCAAAACCTCCTGCTTGTAGGAGAGTTGGAGGCAAGCAGGTCAGGGTGCTGGTTCCTAGGCTTGATGGACCTGATCAAGCCTGTTGTAGGAAGGACATGTATATTTTAACACTATTTGGCTATGCCCAAGTGAAATCTAGAGTATAGTTTAAAAAGAAAAAGATTCTGTATGCTAGTTATTTTGTTTGGGGGATGCCAAACACTTGCTTTAGTGTTGTTGTTGTTGTTGTTTTAGCTTCTTTATTGGGGGATTAATGTTTTACACTCAACAGTAAACACAATAGTTTGTACATGCGTAACATTTCCCATTTTCCCATATAACAATACAACCCCCACTAGGTCCTCTGTCATCCTTCATGGACCTGTATTCTCCCCACCCACCCACCCCAGAGTCTTTTACTTTGGTTCAACACGCCAATTCCAGTTCAGGTTCTACTTGTGTTTTCTGATCTTGTTTTTCAACTTCTGCCTGAGAGTGAGATCATCCCATATTCATCCTTCTGTTTCTGACTTATTTCACTTAACATGAATTTTTCAAGGTCCATCCAAGATCGGCTGAAAATGGTGAAGTCACCATTTTTTACAGGTGAGTAGTATTCCATTGTGTATATAGACCACAACTTGTTCAGCCACTCATCTGTTTTTGGACACCTGGGTTGCTTCCAGGTTTTGGCTATTACAGATTGTGCTGCCAAGAACATATGTGCACACAGTTCTTTTTGGATGGGTGTGTTGGGTTCCTTAGGATATATCCCCAGGAGAGGAATTGCAGGATCATAGGGTAGGTCCATTTCTAGCCTTCTGAGAGTTCTCCAGACTGCTCTCCACAGAGGTTGGCCCAATTTCCATTCCCACCAGCAGTGCAGGAGGGTTCCTTTGATCCCACACCCTCTCCAGCATTTGCTGCTGTTACCTTTTCTGATGTGTGACATTCTCACAGGAGTGAAGTGGTATCTCATTGTTGTCTCTATCTGCATTTCTCTGACAATCAAGAGACTTGGAGCATTTTTTCATGTGTTTCTCAGCCTTTTGGATCTCTTCTTTGGTGAATATTCTGTCCATGTCCTCCCCCCATTTTTGGATGGGGTTATTTGTTGTCTTGTTATTGAGATTTGCAAGTTCTTTATATATTCTGGTTATTAGCCTCTTGTCTGATGTATGACATGTAAAGATCTTCTCCCATTCTGTGAGAGGTCTCTTGGTTTGGGTAAGCTTTTTTTTCTTTAATCAAGTTTGCCAAAGTTAAAACTTCTTTTTGTGAACTGTGAAGCTATTGTGTTGTCCAGTGTGTCACACAGTGGTTGCTCATGGATGGAATACTGCTTGTCCAGTATGTTATGGTGAGCGGACTGTCTTTTGTGAGGGCAGGGCCGATAGCATGTTTATCCCTGTGGCTTCCAGCCTTCACACACAGCTGACACTCCCTGAAAAATTGTAGGAGAGAGTTGATAGTGTTGGCATAACAGTTTCTACTTTCCTTCATGGAAATTGTGAGAAGACTAAAAGAAAGGTCCTAGGGGAGAGTTTAGAAATAAAGTGCAAGGGGCTGGGATATAACTCGCCCACTACATGTAAACTCAGGCACTGGATGAAGGCAACACAGTCAGCATTGGGGGTACACCACTCCACTTAAAGATAGTGGATTGGGGGGCTGGGTGGTAGCACAGCTGGTCAAGTGCACATGGCGCAAAGCGCAAGGACCGGCATAAGGATCCCGGTTTGAGCCCCCAGCTCCCCACCTTCAGAGGGGTTGCTTTGCAAGCAGTGAAGTAGGTCTTCAGGTGTCTGTCTTTCTCTACCCCCTCTTTCTTCCCCTCCTCTCTCAATTTCTCTCTGTCCTATCCAACAATGACAACAACAATAACAACGATAATAATGATAACAATAACAACCATAACAAGGGCAACAAAATGGAAAAAATGGACTCCAGGAGTAGTGAATTCATAGTGCAGGCACTGAGCTCCAGTGATAATCCTGGAGGCAAAAATAAATAAATAAATAATTTTAAAAAGGAACAAATAAAAAGATAGTGGATTGGAGTGGTCTCCCATTATCTCCCTCCCTCCATTTATCTGTCTGTCTATCTAACATATGTTTGCATGTATGTATCCCTCTTGCCTCTCTATATTGCTCCCTAAATGAATTAGTGAATGAAAAAAATCTGCTTGGATAGGCTGCTCACTGTTGGCATCTCACATGCACAAGATACTGGGTTCTTTCATCTGTCTGCTTCCCTCCCTCTCTCTCTCTCTCTCTCTCTCTCTCTCACACACACACACACACACACACACACACACACACAGATCATGCTGGTCAACATTCCAAATCTGCATGTGATTTGGCCAAAGTCACTTAGCTGGTGGTAGAACCAGAGTAGAAATGAAGCTGCACTTAGCATTTATCAGAGCTGGACAAGGGAGGGTACCAGACCTGCACGCACAGGAGTGCAGTGTATTAATCAAGGATTCCCAGTGAAGTTATGAAGTATTTGAGAAGCCCACTCACATGATTATGGAAAATGTCAAGTCCTATGGCTTGTCTTTTACAAGCTGGAGACTCAGAGAAGCTGGTGGTGTAGCTTCAAGAAGGGCTTGAGAATGAAGGGCATCGGTGTAAATCCCAGTCCAGCGCAAAAGAAGATGAGATGCCCTATTCAAGGAGTGAGGCAGACAAGGAAGTCTCTCTCTCCACTCATTCTAGTTAGGCCCTCAGAGACTGGATGACGTTCATGCACATGGGGAGGGGTGGTACAGTTTGCTGAGTGCGCTGGTAGAGGCACTAGCCTCATCTTGGAACACCCTCGCTGACCCAGAAAAGTTTAGTCTGGGTCCCTAGTAGGCCAGTCATGTTGACTCATCACGGGTGGTCACTGGCCTCTCATGGATAGTGGGCATTTCCCTTAGTAGATTTCAGTTATAGCTTCCTTTGAAAATTGAAGTAGTGTGAAATATTTCTTCACTAAAGGCAGCTTCATTGTCTTGATAAGATCACATTTTACATCAATAGCTGAAAATTTAGGGGTGGGTGGGTGGTAGCACAGTGGGTTAAGTGCACAGGGCTCCAAGCACAAGGACCTGTGTAAGGATCCAGCTTCCAGCCCCCAGCTCCCCACCTGCTGGGGGGAGTCGCTTCACAAGCTATGAACCAGGTCTTCAGGTGTCTGTCTGTCCCCTCCCCCCCCTCCCCCGTCTTCCCTTCTCTCTCGAGTTCTGTCTGTCCTATCCAACAACAACAGCAATAACAACAGCAAAATGGAAAAAATGGCTACCAGGAGCAGTGGATTCACAGTGCAGGAACTGAGCCCCAGTGATAACCCTTGAGGCAAAAAAAAAAAGAAGAAAAGTAAAGAAAATTTAGTGATTGAGTTAAGAAGTATTATTGGTGTGAAATATACTCTTTTTAAGTATAAGTCTTTTTAAGACTTCATATGAAAAAGAGTGTAACATAGCTCATTAACATGCTTATATTGATCTCATCTTGAATTTACTAGATTTAAGATATACAAACACATGTTGGAGATTTGGGGAATTCAGTTTCAAACCACTGCAATAAGCAAGTGTTTTGTTTGTTTGTTTGTTTGTTTTTTAGAATTAACTTTTCTCACTAGTGATGTAATAAATTATGAGATAACAGGGGTCTAACTCCACACCATTCCCACCACCAGGGTTCTGTGTCCCCATTCCTTCCATGGAAACTGCAGTAGTTTTCCCAAGGTCACAGATATTATTGACTATTCTTTCTTTCTTTCTTTCTTTTTTTTTAAATAGGCAGTTTTCTTTTGTTTTTAAATTTTTATTTACTTATTTATTATTGGATAGAGACAGAGAGAAACTGAAAGGGAAAGGAGAGATACAGAGAGACATCTGCAGCCCTGCTTCACCACTTGTGAAGCTTTCCCCGTGCAGGTGGGGACCAGGGGCTTGAACCTAGGTCCTTGCACATTGTGATGTGTCCGCTTAACCAGGTGTGCCACCACCTGGCCCCTTATATATCCTCTTTTTTTTTTTTTTCCCCTATGCTCCTGCCTTCTCTTCCTTTCTAGGTCACACCTACACCTATCGTTACTACTAAATGCCTTTTTTCTTTCCTCTTCTTTCTCTAGGTCTTGATGGAGTTAGAGTTCAAAGCCTTCTGGCCATATTTTCCCAAACATTTCTCCCCTTCTCTAGGGGTATGAATCAACATTCCTTTGGGGTTGCAGAAGGTGGGAGTTCTGGCTTCTGTCACTGCTTCTCCACTGGACATGGGTGTTGGCAGGTGGACCCCACACCCCCAGCCTGTCTCTGTCTGTCCCTAGTGGGGCAGGGCTCTGGTGAGGGGAGGCTCCAGGACACATGGGTGAGGGCGTCTGCTCAGGGATGTCAGGATGGAATCACAGCAGCATCTGCAGCTTGGTGTAGCTGAAAGGTAGTAAGATATAAAACAGAACAAAAAGAATAAAAAATAAATGATAAGCAGGAGCCAAGAAATAGGAACAGAGCAGATGAAAGTAGGGACCTCAGAAAGCAAGTATTATAATAAAGACAGTCACAGAGATGTTGGTTTTCCAGTGAATCTAAGTTATGCTTATACTATGCTGTAACCCAGGGGTACAATAGCATTCTCTCTATAAAAAAACTTGTATTCCTTAATTTGAAAATACTTTATTGGTGTTTGGAGGTGACTCAGCTGTAGATCTCATGCCTTGTGTATAAAAGCCATGGGCATTATGCCAACACCACATAAAGATAAGGAAGATAAACCGACACACCCAAAATAGAATATCACAAATGATGGAACAACGCACTGGTCTCTCTTTCACAACTGGAAGGAGCTTTATTATTAGGAATGCTGCCCATCATCTGGTCTGTTGGGAGGATTGTTTGGATAGGCTTGCTTGATGCAGGATTTGCCACAAATCTTCAACACATAAAAAGCATAACATTGGGGGTTGGGGGGTAGCTCAGCAGGTTAAGTGCACGTGGTGCAAAGCTCAAGGACCAGCGTATGGATCCCGGTTGGAGCCCCCAGCTCCCCACCTGCAGGGGAGTTGCTTCACAGGCAGTGAAGCAGGTCTGCAGGTATCTGCCTTTCTCTCCCCCTCTGTGTCTTCCCCTCCTCTCTCCATTTCTCTCTGTCCTATCCAACAATGACAACATCAACAATAACAATAATAACCACAACAAGGCTGCAACAAAAGGGGAGAAAATGGCTTCCAGGAGCAGTGAATTCATGGTGCAGGCACTGAGCCCCAGCAATAACCCTGGAGGCAGAAAAAAAAAGCATAACATCTGTGAGGTATACCTTGCATTGGGTTACTAAATCCAATGTTTAAACCACACTCATTTCTTCTTACTGTTTCTAGTGTGGCTGCTAGACCATTTAAAGTAAGACTTGTGTTACCGTTCTGTAGGACAGCACCATGTCAGATATCTGACACGTGATTTTCCGAATCCTCATAACGATCATCCTCAGTTTACAGAAGAGGAAAGGAAGAGCGAGAGGAGCTAAAGTACTTGCAGCAAGTCAGACTGCAACAAAATAGTGCACATTTTGCCACATACCAATGATGCCGAGTCTGGCTGACGTGGTGGCCTGTGTGAGGCATCTCCAGGGATGCTTCTGGCTCTGCCTTTGCAGAGACCGTCTCAGTCTACAGATGGGCTTTAGACAGACACAGCTGAGTCATGGGTCCTAGTGTGCCCGTCTGCCATGCTTCATTCGTCTTCACTGCCACGCCTTAGGAAAATGAAGGGAGCATTCCCTTGATTGACCATTGAAAATGCTAAAGTGGGTGCCAGGTGTCTCCCTCTCCTCCTCTCTATCTCCCCTTACTGTCTCAATTTCTCTGTGTCCAAAGAAAAGAAAAGAAAAGGAAAAAAATGTTAAAGTGGCAGACTTTCAGGCTTTTGGGTTTTGTTGTGTGGGTATCTCCTAAAAATCCCAGATTCAAAGTGCATATAATTAATTTATTTCTGGGAATTTTCTTGTATTTTTGCTTGCTTTAGTTTTCAGTGCTTAGAAATAAGTCAGGCAGTAGTGCACCTGGTTGAACACACATGTTACCGTGCGCAAAGATCCAGGTTCACGCCCCTGGTCCCCACCTGCAGGGAGGAAGCTTCAGGAGTGGTGAAGCAGGGCTGCAGGTGTCTCTCTGGCTGTCTGTCTCCCCTTTCTCTCTGTCACTAGCCAATAAATAAATAATTAAAAAATTAATAACACAGTTGTATTCTTGATGAATGTAATTTTTTTACATTCATTAATTTTTTTTCTATGGGAAATAGGTCATGTTTAAAAACATTATTTTGCAACTAAAATTATTTGGAGAAATTAAAACATTTAAGTAATTCCCTTTCCTCCCCATACTTTAATGTGTCCCCAGGGAATTAACTCAGGACCTGGTTCATGTGAAACTTTTTCTTTATTTATGTTAGAGAGGAAGTGAAGGGGAAGGAGAGAGAAAAAAAGAAACACATCCAGCTCTGCTTGCCACCCATGGAGCCCCCCACACCCAGCCTCAGGCTCTAGTCACGTGCTGCCAGGGGGAGCCAAGTTTGACCCCAGGACCTTTTCACAAGGCACATGCTTTACTGAGTGAACTGTCTCCTGGCCCCTAAGACTATACTCTAATATTTGTTTTTCCCTGTATAGGCCTATAATTTTCCCCAAGCAAGAAAAGCAAAACAGTCATCTGTCCGTTCTGTGTAGAGTGTATTTTCTGTACAGGCAAAAGTAACTCTTTGAAATTTTCTCAGTTTTGCTCTGAGTTTGAACATTGGCAGGTACTTTAAGACTGGCGAAAACATTTGGATACATGAACCAAAAAAAAATTTTATGAAAGTGTGGTTGGATTCTCCCAGTTTATAAAGCACTACGAGTACTCTCCTAGCTATCCCAGTAGAAAAAAATCTGGTGTAACTTCTCTGCAGTGAAGTTTGCTGTCGGTAGAGGGCACCAAAGGATGGAAAAGCAATCAGTTAAAGTTACTTTAAAACAATTTTTGAAAAGTCATCTTTTCATACCCAACAAGGAGGCATTGGTGTCTCTGTCTGTACAATACCTTCCCTGCCCACGCACAGTCTGCTGCTGTGTGATGCACGGAGGTCTTGGAAGTCTAGAGAAAAGCCCAGCTCTCAGTCTCTTTCACCAGAAGACCTGAGTCTGATTGCCCCAGCTGGATCTCCACGCAGAGGCTTCACTCACACAGATCATTTAATTGCTAGCAGGCAAAATATCTTTACTGGGAAGTAAACTGACTTGGTAAATACTCAAGTCTCTGCTCCCCACATGGCACGAAGGCAGACACATGGTAAAATGATCTTGACAAAGTGGCCTTTGAATCGAGGAGGTCTGAAAACCGGAGGAGGAGTTAACTGGGTGAAGTGGGAAGTGTAAAGAAGAGCCAGAGGCAGAGACTATAATCCGAGCACTTCAGGAGCAGAGAGGCAGAGTGGCTGGAGCCTGCAGATGGGACTACCGGGAGGCAAAGTGAGCTCATGCAGTAACTGAGGGCGGCACCACTCAAGGATCTTGTCTGCACAAGGCGCAAGGGTCTTGATAAGGCGATGATAGGATTCGATGTGGGTCCTGGAAAGATGATCTAGCTGCTCTGTGGAGAATGGATTAGGACAGCGAGAGCCTATGTCACCAAGATCACAGCACTCATTCAGGTGGCGATTCTGGTGACTTGGACCAAGGCAATGATGAGGAAAATAGAGAAACCTGGACAGAAAAAGAAATGAAGTCAGTGGATTTAGGTGTGGGTTACATGTGGTGGTGAGGCAGAGCATGCTGCTGAGGAGAACTGAATTTAGAGCTCTGGCTTGCAAAACGCTCATGGAGTATGTTTTCCAAACTGGGAAGCCGCAGCTGGCAGTGCAGAGAAAGCATCCACTGTCACGACTCATGGTTGGCAGGAAGCAGGAGTTTCCACCTCAAGACAGTTACTTGTTGGGTCGCCTTAGTTCAGGCAGTCGCTTTTTGCATTAAATCTTCAAACTTCTCGGTCAAGAGAACATGTCAGAAAGACTCGAGAGTGACCAACAGCCCTGTAATGTGGCATCTACGTATATAACCAGCGCCAACATCTAAGTATGAAAGTTCTGGGAAAAGACAGGGGTCTGTTACAGTTGTTTTGGAAGAGGGTTTTGAGAGGGAACTTCACTTTCAAGTCAAGATGTTGCTGTGTGATCTGAAAAAAATTAAAGCAAACCTTAATTAGTCTTCTAATTAGTCAAACCCATAAAATCACCTTCATTATCAACTAAAAGCATTTGGACTGGGAAACATAAAGCCCTTTGTGGGGCCCCAGGAATCTCCTGCCTCCATGAAATCTCTCTCCTGGAATCAGAGAGCCGTTCCATTTTGGGACACTTTAGCCCCAGAGAGCTTTGGTTTCTCTCACTGCAGCTCATTAGAGATGCTCAGAAAATCAGTGTGAGGACAAGCGACCGAAACTATCCCAGCACCCTTTGATCTTTTGAGTAGCAAATGTGTCATTTGTAGCACAACTGTCCACTTCTGCTGTGAAGCTAAAAGAGTGGCTCCAAGATGCTTTGGAGACTCCCTGAGCTACTACTAACAACCACATCTTTCTCCCAATTGATGTATCAGTTCTGCCATGTCCCCAGGGATGTCATTTCCACTTGCTTGGTAAATAATTAGCCTGGCTGCCTTTGGCTATAGAGAGGATTATAAATATTTTAAGCCCTGCAAGTGAGTGAAACGGTCTCAACTCGATTTCATCTTCACAGTGTTTGGGGTGAGGTTTTTCCTCTAAGTAGGAAACATCTTTGGGCAGATAGATGTTCTAGGTGTGAGAAGAACAAATTGTTACTTAAGCAACGTGGGCACTGAGCACTCTATTCTTTTTTTAAAAAAGCTTTATTTATGTATTTTTTATTGGCTAGAGACAGAGAAATTGAGAGGGAAGGGGGAGATAGAGAGAAGGGAAAGAGACAGAGAGACACCTGCAGCCCCACTTGACCATGTGTGAAGCTTTCCTCCTGCAGCTGGGGACCAGGGGCTTGAACCTGGGCCCTTTCACACTGTATTGAGTGTGCTTAACCAGGTGCACCACCGCCTGGCCCCGGGGAATGAGCACTCTGTAGGGAGCCAATAGTTTGAACCTTCCCCATTTTAGCTCAAAGTCTTTATCACAGTAAGAGTAATAAAAGGCCCCATTTTTCTAAGAAAAGTATTTATACTTATAGGATACTTTAAAAAATAGATTTTATTCTTTAGAGTAGCTTTAGGTTCACAACCAAACTGACGGTTAAATATAGAACCCCCCAGTGTCCTAACTCCCCTATATCCTGGATCGGAGTGACACATTTCTTAGCATTTATGAACCAACCTGTTACCATTCCCGAGAACTAAATTCAGGATCTCACTTGATGTTTCATATTCTGGAGGTTTGGACAGCTGTATAGTAAAGTGCAGTAAACCCATCTAGCTTTACTGCCCCAGTAAATAACTTAATAACTTATTTACCTGTCCTCTGCCTGCTCATCTCTCCCTCTGTCTGATCCCCTGGCAACCATTTATCTCCATCGTGTAGCCTTTCCCATAAAGCCATGGAGGTGGAATCTGTATAGAGACTTCCTCTACCCGCCCCACTAGGGAAAGAGAGAGGCAGGCTGGGAGTATGGATCCACCTGTCAACACCCATGTTCAATGAGGAGACAATTACAGAAGCCAGACCTTCCACCTTTTGCATCCCACAATGACCCTGGGTCCATACTCCCAGAGGGTTAAAGAACAGGAAAGCTGGGAGTCAGGCTTAGCGCAGCGGGTTGAGCACACGTGGCGCAAAGCATAAGGACCAGCTCGAAGATTGCGGTTCAAGCACCTGGCTCCCCACCTGCAGGGGAGTCGCTTCGCAAGCGGTGAAGCAGGTCTGCAGGTGTCTGTCTTTCTCTCCCCCTCTCTGTCTTCCCTTCCTCTCTGTCCTATCCAACAATGATGACATCAATAACAACAATAATAACTACAACAATAAAACAACAAGGGCAACAAAAGGGAATGAATAAATAAATAAATATTTAAAAAAAGAATAGGAAAGCTATCAGGGGAGGGGATGGAATACAGAGTTCTGGTGGTAGAAATTGTGTGGAGTTGTACCCCTCTTATCCTGTGGTTTTGTCAGTGTTTCCTTTTTTTTTAATATTTTATTTTATTTATTTATTCCCTTTTGTTGCCCTTGTTGTTTTATTGTTGTAGTTATTATTGTTGTTGTCATCGTTGTTGGATAGGACAGAGAGAAACGGAGAGAGGAGGGGAAGACAGAGAGGGGGAGAGAAAGATAGACACCTGCAGACCTGCTTCACCGCCTGTGAAGCGACTCCCCTGCAGGTGGGGAGCCGGGGTTCGAACCGGGATCCTTATGCCCGTTCTTGTGCTTTGCGCCACCTGCGCTTAAACCGCTGCGCGTGCTACAGCCTGACTCCCTCCTTTTTTTTTTAAGTGTTTCTTTTTTAAAAATTTTATTTATAAAAAGGAAACATTGACAAAACCATAGGATAAGAGGGGTACAACTTTGCGCAGTTGCCACCACCAGAACTCCATATCCCATCCCCTCCCCTCATAGCTTTCCTATTCTTTATCCCTCTGGGAGTATGGACCCAGGGTCATTGTGGGATGCAGAAGGTGGAAGGTCTGGCTTCTGTAATTGTTTCCCTGTTGAACATGGGCGTTGACAGGTGGATCCATACTCCTAGCCTATCTCTCTCTTTCCCAAGTGGGCAAGGGCTCTGGGGAAGCAAAGCTCCAAGGCACATTGGTGGGGTCGTCTGTCCAGGGATATCTGGTTGCATCCTGCTAGCATCTGGAACCTGGTGGCTGAAAAGAGAGTTAACATACAAAGTCAAATAAATTGTTGAACAATCATGGACCTAAAGGCTGGAATAGTGCAGATGAAGTGTTGGGGGGTCCTTCATTTTGTAGATAGCTAGTAGGCATATTTTAGTTATATTTCAAAGGGCCTGTAGCTATACTAGTCTTTTTTTTTTTTTTTTTTTTGCCTGAGCCTGAAATCTGATATGCAGGTGGATCCAAGGTATTGTCTGGGGAGATGATGTCATGGCTGGGGAAGGGTCCAGAAAGCTGGATCAGAGGAGAGAGTAGCTCCCTAATATGGGAAAGGGTTTAAATATTGTTATAAATATTGTTGACTATAAAGCCCACCGATTTGATGTAATCTGGGGCCCACATTCAGCTTAGGAGCCTATGTGACCTCTTTATCCCTGTAGACCTGAGCTCACATTCTGTGGTCATGAGTAGGAACATTCCAAGCTGCCCCAGTATGGATGCATCTTCCTCAGGTGTAGCACAGAGTATGTTGTCCAGCCTCCCTTCAGAGGATGGAACATTGTCTACCGTTATTGATCCAAGCTGAGGGCAAGGTCCTATGGGAGCCCACAGAGAGGTTTATTTTGTTGTTCCTGATAGAGATGACCAGTAACAACGGAGAGGGGGATTTATTCTAGTTCTAGGCCCATCAGGTCTGTTTGGTAATCTCAGGATTCCCAGATTAGGGCCCCAGCTGGTGGAATGGCCTGATAGTGACTTTAACATCGTTAAAGTCTGCCAGTCTCTTGCCCTTATTCAGCTTTCGCAGTCCTTGCTTTGACAGTGGTTCCTTTTTATAAATTAAAAAAAAAAAGAAAAGAAACTTCCAGGTGGTGGCGCACCTGGTTGAGCGCACATGTTACAGTGCACTAGGACCCAGGGTTTGAGCCCTTGGCCCCCACCTGCAGGGGGAAAGCTTTACGAATGGTGAAGCAGGGCAGCAGTTGTCTCTCTTTGTCTCTCCCTCTCTAGCTCCCCCTACCCTTTTGCTTTCTGGCTGTCTCTATCCAATTAATAAAGATCATAAAATAAGACATTTCCTCTCTAAGTTATATGAATGTAAAATTTCCATTAACATAGTTGGTTCATAACCCTCACAGTGAATTCTTTTTTTTTTTTTTTTTTGCCTCCATGGTTATTGCTGGGGCTCGGTGCCTGCACTACAAACCCACTGCTCCTGGAGACTATTTTTCCCATTTTGTTGCCCTTGTTGTTGTGCTTGTTGTAGTTGTTATTGTTGTCCTAGCTGTTGTTGTTGTTGTTGGATAGGACAGAGAGAAATGGAGAGAGGAGGGGAAGACAGAGAGGAGGAGAGAAAGACAGGCACCTGCAGACCTGCTTCACCGCCTGTGGAGTGACCTCCTGCAGGTGGGGAGCCGGGGGCTGGAACCAGGATCCTTACACTGGCCCTGCCCTTGTGCTTTACTACCACCTGACTCCCAGTGAATTCTTTATGATTGCTCTGAGGCCCCAGTGCCCTCTGTCAGCTATATTGTATGTGGTCAGTGGAGTAGTCTCAGCCTGTGAGAAGCACTTCTGTATGCAGAGCAGTTTGGAATGTGCAAGGGATGGCTGGTGTTATAGGGCTGGGTGTTTATCCCATGCCCTGCCAAGCATCTGTCCTCAGCTTTGCATGACTTTCGATGGAAAACAGTTACACGATCCTATTGACCCAAAAAATCAAACTCTACAGTGGTGCATAAAGTGGATGTTGTCCATGTTTTTATCTCCCAGAGATAGCTGTTATTATTCTTACATGCTGTGAGTGGACTCATAGGAAGCATTTTACAATATTCTTATTTTTTATTATTTATTGATTTAGCCTCCAGGGTTATCACTGGTGCCCAGTGCCTGCACTATGAATATGTTGCTCCTGTTGTGGCCATTATTTCAATTTTTTTTTTTTTTTTGGATAGGACAGAGAGAAATTGAGAGGGGAGGGGGAAGATAGAAGGGGAGAGAGAAAGACAGATACCTGCAGACCTGCTTCACCACTTGTGAATCGACCCCCATGCAGGTGGGGAGCAGGAGGCTCAAACCGGGATGTGAAGGGAGAGGGGAGGGAAGGAGAGAAGAAACACCACAGCACTACTCCATCACTCAGGAAACGTCACTCATGGTCCCATGTGGTGATGGCAGTTTAACCCTGGGTCCTCGCACATGGCAAAATGTGCTCTGGCTAGTGAGCTATTTCCTAGCCCCCTGCTTTTTAAATTGAAACATTAACAAAGAAAAGCTGGGGGGAGTTGGGCGGTAGCGCAGCGGGTTATGCGCAGGTGGTGTGAAGCACAGGGACCGGCGTAAGGATCCCGGTTCGAGGCCCCGGCTCCCCACCTGCAGGGGAGTCGCTTCGCAAGCTGTGAAACAGGTCTGCAGGTGTCTGTCTTTCTCTCTCCCTCTTTGTCTTCCCCTGTTCTCTTGATAGCTTTCTGTCCTATCCAACAAGAACAACAAAATGAAAAAAATGGCCACCAGAGTCAGTGGATTGATTAGTAGTGCAGGCACTGAGCCCCAGTTATTAAAAAAAAAGAATTATTAATGAAGTTGATTTTGATTTCTAAATCAGCTACATGTATATATTTAGCTTCTGAAAGTTCAGTGACCTCTATGGTATGCTTCTGGAATATATCATATCTTGGTCATTTGGGGGAGAAGAATCTCTCCCTCCCTCCCTTCCTTCCTTCTTTTGTTCTTTTTTTATTTTTTAACTTTATTTATTTACTTATTTATTGGACAGAGACAGCCAGAAATTGAGGAGGAGGAGTTAGGGAGAGACACAGAGAATCACCTGCTGCCCTGCTTCACCACTGTGAAGTTTTTCCCACACAGTCCGGGAGCTGGGGCTTGAACGCAGATCCTTGTGCATTGTAACACATGTGCTCAACTAGGCGTGCCACCGCCTGGCCCCTTTCTTTTTTTTTTTTCTCCGTCCCTCCCTTCCTTTCTCTCTTTCTTTCTTTTGTTTGTTTTATTGTTGTTGTTATTGATGTCATTGTTGTTGGATAAGACAGAGAGAAGTGGAGAGAAGAGGGGGAAGACAGAGAGAGGGAGAGAAAGACAGACACCTGCAGACCTGCTTCACTGCTTGTAAAGCGACTCCCCTGCAGGTGGGGAGCCGGGGGCTTGAATTTAGCTCCTTGAGCCAGTTCTTTCACTTTGTGCCATCTGCACTTAATTGATTTTTTTTTTTTTTTTTTTTTTTACTATTGAGAGATATGGGAAGAGAGAGAATAGAGAACAGACGGTGGTACACCTGGTTAAGTGTGCAAGGACTCAAGTTCAAGCCCCTGGTCCCCACCTGCAGGGGGGAAAGCTTCATGAGTGGCAAAGCAGGGCTGCAGGCATCTCTTTCTCTCTCTCTCCCCCTTCTAAATTTTTCTCTGTCTCCATTCAATATTCAATCAATAAAAATATTTTTTAAAAAAATTCTAAAAGAAAGAGTACCAGAGACCATCACTCTGGCACATGTGATGCTGGTGGTCAAATTTAGTACCTCATGCTTGAGAATTCAACACCTTATCCACTGTGTTATCTCTCCTAGGATGGGAAGGAGAATTTCTTATGTGTCTGTAAACCTATTTTAAAAATATTTACTATTAATATCTGCTTTATTTACTTATTTATTTATTATCTTTATATATTTATTGGATAGAGATACCCAGAAAATTAGAGAGGAGGGGGGATAGAGAGGAGAGAGACAGAGGGACACCAACAGCCCTGCTTCACCATTCTCAGTTTTCCTTCTGCAGGTGAAGACCAGGGGTTGGACCTGTGTCCTTGTTCCTTGTGCATTAAAACATGTGCACTCAACCAGGCACACCTCTGTACTACCCCTTGTCTGTTAACCTATTTAGAATGGCAAGTAACAGAAAAGTCCAAATCAAATCTCTCTCCATATATATATATATATATATATATATATATATATATATATATATACATATATTAATAAATACATATATTTAATTTATTCCGTTTTGTTGCCCTTGTTGTTTTATTGTTGTAGTTATTATTGATGTCGTTGTTGTTGGATAATACAGAGAGAAATGGAGAGAGGAGGGGAAGACAGAGAGGGGGAGAGAAAGAAAGACTCCTGCAGACCTGCTTCACCGCCTGTGAAGTGACTCCCCTGCAGGTGGTTGAGCCGGGGGCTCGAACTGGGATCTTTACACCAGTTTTTGTGCCATGTGCGCGCGCGCGCGCGCGCGCACACACACACACACACACACACACACACACACATATATTTTTTTTACTAGTGTTCTACTCAGCTTTGTTTTATGGTGGTGCAGGGGATTGAACCTGGTACTTTAGAGCCTCAGGCATGAGAGTCTCTTTGCATAACCATTGTGCTATCTACCCCCACCTCTATTTTTTGTTTTTATTTATATAACAATCCTATCACTTGAGTGATACACACCTGAGTAGTTCCTTGGATTAGTGCATCGTCAGTTATCTTCAGGATGTTGAGTTCCCCTTAGAATACAAGATGGCTGAAGAGAATCTAGGTCTCATAAACAAATGCAGACTATCTGGGCAGGGAGAGAGACTGTTCCTAGCTGTCTTTGTCATTGAGGGAAATTTTCCTCCCTCCCTCCCTCCCTCCCTCTCTTCTTCCTCCCTCTCTCCTCCCTCCCTCCATCCTTCCCTCCTTCCCTCCCTCCCTCCCTCCCTTCCTCCCTTCCTTTCTTCCTTCCTTCTTTCCTTCCTTCCTTCCCAAATACTGTTTTCACTTTGAATTAGTCACAGTTCTACCATATGTCCATACTCAAATCAGCCCAAGGCAAGAGGAGTGAGGATCTGTGTCTGCACTGAAGGAACAGTGATTCTACCTTCTCTGCAGCTGGAGCCTGGCGAAGGAGGAAGCCAGCAGAGCTTGCTGGAGGTGGCCTGTGGGGGGTTGGTGGGCACTTAGACAAAGCAGACAGGTGGGCAGGACTGGAACTGACCTGGCTTGCCAGTTAGAATGGATCTGAGGTTAAATAGCACAGGCTGACATGTCTGTCAGAAAACTTGTTTATTGTCGATGCAAAAGGTGTTTAATATTAACATTGACTGATGTCCCACTGTGCACCTGATAGTGCTCTTGCTGCTTGGGGATACAGCGGAGAGAAAAGCAGACTTTGTGGACATTATAATCCAGCGTCCTGACTCACGGATTGCATTGCATCAGTCAGCATAAAATTAGATGGATGCGTAAGAATAAGTAAGAGCTTACTACAGCTGCCTGTTGGTGTCACTGTCTAAATGTGTTCAGTCGTTTGGTTGCCCAAAGAGCGGGGGAAAATGAGGCACTGTTATCACCCCTATTTTATTTTATTTTTTTAATTAATTAATTTATTCCCTTTTGTTGCCCTTGTTTTATTGTTGTTGTTGTTATTGATGTCGTTGTTGTTGGATAGGACAGAAAGATGGAGAGAGGAAGGGAAGACAGAGGGGGAGAGAAAGACAGACACCTGCAGACCTGCTTCACTGCCTGTGAAGCGACTCCCCTGCAGGTGGGGATCTGGGGGCTTGAACCAGGATCCTTCAGCTGGTCCTTGTGCTTTGTGCCATGTGTGCTTAGCCATGGCTTAGCTGTGGCTTAGACAGAGAGAAATGGAGAGAGGAGGGGAAGACAGAGAGAGGGAGAGAAAGATAGACACATGCAGACCTGCTTCACCGCCTGTGAAGCGACTCCCCTGCAGGTGGGGATCTGGGGGCTTGAACTGGGATCCTTCAGCTGGCCCTTGTGCTTTGTTCCATGTGCTCTTAGCCTGCTGCACTACTGCCCAACTCCCTACCACCTCTATTTTAAAGGTGAGAAGACTGAGACACAAAGCAGTGAGTGAGGCTATTTGCCCCAAGTCAAGGGTCCAGTCAAGGGAGAGACCACAGCTCTTAGCAGTAGGACTTCAGAACTCAGACCATTCACTGCGCTTCCCACAAGCCCTGCATGCTGGGAACTAGAATGCCAGTCATCTGAATAGTGGGCTGAAGGAAGGAGGGAGTAGTTATGGTTGTGTTCACATCAGACACTCACTGAGCGCTTCCCATCTGACAGGAGCTGCGAGCTATGAGATGATTTCACAAATCTGTAAACTAAGAGTCACACTAGAGAGGAAGCTGAACTTCTGAGGTGCTGAGTCACTTGTCAACTAGCCGTATTGAATTTGAACCTAGGTTTTCAAGACTCTACAAAATATGTGGAATTAGTTAATGCTACTTTTATATGACTCATATAAAAGTCATCTTCTTAACAGAAAATAGGACTGTGGAAATAAAGCACTGAAGCATGTAAAAGTCTGCTACAATCCCTTTTTTACTGGAGAGTTCTAAGAGGATGAAACTTCAAGTGTATTATTTCACTCGGGCTGGCCTGAATTGGCCTTCACACAGACTGTGTTCCTCATCAGGCAGGATACATTATTGGGGCATCTCAGTTTGTTGCTTTTCTTGAAGAAGTTTAAATCCAGAACCCAGAATCTTTTTCCAGGTTTTTTTTTTAATTTTCTTTTTTAATGGATAAAGCAATAGATATGAAAATTTTATTATACACTTACAGCCTTTCGGTAACACTATTGAATGCATAACAAAGCCCTTTATTTACCAATTTGTTAGATAAATTTAAATTACTTTTGTGTGGCCAACTAGCCAAACAGCTGCTATCTATTCTCACAAACTCCCCCCACCCCTGCCCCTGCCCCATGCTGCCTTGCAGAGTTAGGGAGCAACAGTCACCTACAGGGCTTTTTCCTTTTCTGCTTGACTTCTAGGGAGATTCCCTCAAGCCCTTGTCCAGATGTTAATGTGGCACATGTGGTGCGGGAGCTTTGACTTTTCAAGTCTTCTTTTCTTTAATAGAATGACTGGGCGGAGCAGAGGAAATTGTTAAGGGGTATTATGGTTTCTTTCTCTTCTAAGCTGAGTTGAGCCCAACCAACATCATCAGTGACCAGTTACTGCCATCTGTCAGTTGTGGGTGGCCCAAACTCAAGTCTCTTTCTGCTCCCAGTGGACAGGTAACTTGCCTCTGAAAAACCAACACATCACATCTGGAATGCATTGGCAGAGTCAAAAGAGAATACAAAAATGAAATCGATCACAGAGATAGAACACCCTGCTTTTTCTTGGAGCTGGTATCTATTGGTCCAGGCTTGTGGCATAGGGGTAGAACAGTACAAAGTTTTCCAAGAACATAGGCCAACTGAACATACTTTTCTGAAGCACAACCTTCTACCCAAAGTGGAAAGGAAAAACTCAAGTACCAAACCAAAATACACCCAAACTACTTTACTTCTCCAGGGTGCCACATAAAATAAAATTGCCTGTCATGGAGTTATTTGAATTTAAATTATTGCCAGTTTTAAGAGGGTGGTAGGGTTAGTGGCTTGCAAGATAGTCAGCATTCTAACAAAGTGCCTAGGACTGACACTATAATTAGTAAA
Organism: Erinaceus europaeus; assembly: GCF_950295315.1. NCBI lineage: Eukaryota > Metazoa > Chordata > Mammalia > Eulipotyphla > Erinaceidae > Erinaceus > Erinaceus europaeus. The sequence continues at coordinate 201,138,599 of NC_080163.1, read as the reverse complement.
CACAGGTGGCACAGCTTCTTGCTTCCTCTTCCTTAGATATATAGAGATTACCGGGGGGAATAAGAATGACAGGATGGGGAAAAAATAGAAAACGTTTAAGGAAATAACTTTATAAATAGATGACAGTCTGGTTTTGCATCAGAATGACAAAAATAGGTTGATATCTCTTTAATATTATTTTACTTTGCAAGATTTTTATACATATACAAACATCTCCAGTTTTATTTATTACACCTTTAGGATTTATGTAGCATTGTCTTTTGTATGCACTAAAGATAGCAATATACATTCAGTAATAAGCCATGGCTGCTATTATACGAGTATTATTGAAGGGTAGTGTAAGAATAGTAGAGAATGTGGATGATTGGAGGCTATGGGGTAACTATATTTGAAAAACACTCCAAACTATCCCTGAAGAGGTCGAACAGTTTTGTTTTTTTTAACCAGAGCACTGCTCAGCTCAGTTTATGGTGGTTCGGGGGTTTGAACCTGGGACTTTGGAGCCTCAGGTGTGAGAGTCTTTTTGCATAACATTATGCTATCTACCCCTTCCCAAACAGTTGTCAAATAAATATTTTTCCTGTAGTCAGCTGCGCCTCTGGAGTTTTGGGAGTTTTGAGCAGAAAGTACAGGAAAATTCACAAACTCTGGTCTCAGACAGTCCCAGTATGAACTTCTGGTTTTGTTGTCTGTCAGTGAGAGGACTCTGGGCAGGATACTTAACCTCACTGAGCTTTTAATTTCTTTCTCTATGAAGCTAGGAGCATCTTCCTGGCCAGCTGTGGTGAGGGCTTTTGCCCCTGTGGGTAGGGCACACAGGGTCTGGAGGGTGCTTCTCTAGGGCTGCTTTGTCAGTGTCAGCCATGCAGACTCCTGATGGGCTTGGGCAGAGGGGAATCTGGCTTCTTCTGCCTTGTTTTCCTATTCTCTCTTTCCCTTTTGTTTTTTTCAGATGATAGTACGATTACAAAGAATTTTTCGATATTCCTCTTTGCCAGTCTAAGAGTAAAGCCCAAAGTATATACTCGGGGGAAGAAATACATAAGCCACAAGGCTTGACTTCTCTCCCTCACACCCATTCCCAGCCCCCACCTAAGTCCCCCTCTGGAGTACCGTGGAGATGAAGAACACTAAGGAAGCTTGCCTTGACATCATCATCATCATCATCATCATCATCATCATTATTATTAATTATTTTGCCTCCAGGGTTATTGCCGGGCTCGGTGCCTGCACCATGAATCCACTGCTCCTGGAGACCATTTTCCCCCTTTTGTTGCTCGTTATTCCATCATTGTTGTGGTTACTATTATTGTTGTTGTTGTTGCTGTCGTTGGATAGGACAGAGAGAAATGGAGAGAGGAGGGGAAGACAGAGAGGGGGAGAGAAAGACAGACACCTGCAGACCTGCTTCACCGCCTGTGAAGCGACTCCCCTGCAGGTGGGGAGCCGGGGGCTCAAACTGGGATCCTTATGCGGTCTTTATGCTTTGCACCACGTGTGCTTAACCCGCTGCGCTACGGCCTGGCCCCCACCTTGACATTATTTAAAGTCAGTTAAGGGCCAGGGGTAGATAGCAAGGCCGGGGGTAGATAGCACAATGGTTATGCAAACAGACTCTTAAGCCTGAGGCTTTGTTAGGTCTCAGGTTCAGTCCCCCACACCACCATAAGCCAGAGCTGAGCAGTGTTCTGGTAAAAAAAAAAAAAAAAAAATTAAAAAGAAAGTCAGTTAAGAAAGTGCTTCTCTAAGCCCAAGTACTTCTCTGCCATATAGTGACTGCAGAACATTTAGTGTTTTCATTCTAGTTCTCCAAATATGGTCATCTAGACTAGGACACTTCTCTTCTTTCCATTTCGCTTTGACATAACACCCTCCTTTTTGCTTATTCGTTTAACAGTTTGCTTACTTAGTTTATAAGAGAGAGAAAGGGAGAAAGATTTTGATCAGAACACTGCTTTGCCAAATTTGGTGAGGACAGAACCTGGGCCTGGTGCGTGTAAGGAATGTATTCTACTTTCTGAGCTCCCCTACCCCCCACCCCCCCTTCTCTCCATTATCACTTTGGGCTCCAGCTCCAGAGTGTGCATGCAGTTCTCACCACGTGGCTGAGGCTAGTTGTTTTACACCTTTGTAGTGTCAGCTACACACCTCGGCACCCAGGGAATAGTAGGTACATACTGGATGAGCAAGTGGATGATGACCTTCAGGGTAGTTTTCAGCTTGTGAAACCCATGCTTTCTTTTGGGCAATACGTTTAGCACTCAAAATATTATACTTTCCAAAAAGGCAACAAGTGCTATTTTCCACACATCCCACCAATTCCCACTTTGTTGAGCTTTACTTTTTCTGTGTCACCCCACCCTATTAATCATTTAGCAAAAATATACTCTTGGACAGTATCTATCCTGCTCACGGTTCTGATAGTTGTACCATGTCCTTGGGGTTAGATGCATCACTTTTTTGGGTTGGGACCCCAGAAAAAGAGAGACGTGCCTATTCAAACATCTGCCACTGCATGGGATATGCCAGTGAGTGAATGGACGCTTTGCTAGTGACACAGATGACAGCTGTGGAGAAGCATGAGGGTCTACCACCATGGACTGCGTGGAGTGTTCAGTACAGAATTTCAATGTAGACCTCCCAAGGAGGGCCCTAGTAGCCTAGTTTGGGATGGAATGCATGGCATTCTTCAATCTCTCTCTTCAAATGTTTTCCGAGTATGCCCTTTCAAGTCCTTATGAAAAAAGGAATCTGTCCTCCCCAAACTTTTTCCTGACTCAGGCATTTAATATTATAAACAAAGACTGAATGACTAGAGCCTTATTTTTTTCATGCTTTCAATTTGGGCTATAGGTTTCTAGGGGCCGAATATTTGGCATTTAGTAACCAGAGCCCTGCCTATATTTTCTGTGTATGTGATTATAAAATAAAAAAGAAGGAAAGTGGCATGTAATTTTATAGCAACCAACCACATGGTTTTTCCCTTTCCTTTGGGATAAAAATTCCTTCCTGTAGAAACTAAGGTTATGCCCCTACTTGTGAAGCCCAAGGAGACACACTTTGATGTGAAAGAGGATCCTGGTAGAATAACGGATACAGAAACCAGTGTGGGAATAGGAGGAGCCTCTAGAAACAGGAAAAGGCATTGTCCCAAGGAGGAGCTATTTCACCCCCCTCTGTCGTCATTCAGGCTGTCTGGTTTACTTCCTCCCCTAGGTTGGTGTAAGTTGGAAGGAGAGTCCTTTGTTAATGAGGTCAAGAACAAACTGTCCATTTTGTGAGGTGGTTAGGACTGAACTTTGGGATTTTATGAAAAGTGACCAAGAACAAAATTAATTTGGGCTTCATCTAAGCAATGCCAAGTTAACTGGCTAGGAAGTGAAAACTCCAATCAACTCCTGTGGCTGAATAACATCAAACAAATTGTGGGATTGAGTTTCCAAGGGAGTGCTCCAGTTGACCAACAGTTGAAATTTAGCCCACGGCCAGGTTCCCTGTAGCCACAAATTTGCTAAAATCAAAAGAGCTTTAAGAGTCTCATCACAAAACGAAAAGCTGCTGGGTAGAAGCACTGATCCATACAGACTAACATTCACAGTGGGGAACATTCCAGGACTCATTTCCAAGGCAGTATTCCTAGCTCTGCCCTTGTGTGGGTGATGCCTTCCTTGGGACTCTCTCAGAAAGCCCCCTCCGAAGAGACACTCAAGTGTGCATCTCGGCTCGGCAGAATCTCCAGCCGAACTTTTGTCTTCTGGGGACAGTGTGGGTAAGGGTGGCCAATGTGGCTCTGTCACAGGTTTGCTTGGGGCCTTCTGGTCACACTGTCTCCACTAACGTAGCACCAAACCATTCCGAACATTGGGGAATGCTTCATCAGATTTCACAGTCCTCCACAATGTAGAGCAACTTTAACATTCGAGTCTCTACTTTAGGGACCAACAATCTCATCATCAAGACACTTAAAGCAACCACATATTGTCACCCAGAACATGGGTGTTAGAGACAGGTTTAGACTCTGCAGACCTGCAGTTTAATGGCTGCTTAGTTATTGGGAACATTGGCCTTTCTCTGAGAAGCAAGCAAATCAATGTTCTTTAACATTTTTTTTGAATGTTGGAATCTTTTATTTATTTTTAATGATAAAAATACAGAGAAACATCACTTCTTCCTATAACACAACGCACATGCTTTGCAATGCACAGAATGGAACCTATTGTAACAGATAATCTAAATCTTGGTGCGTATATATCTTCCTCCTGGCTGCTGCTGCTGCTGCTGCTTTCTTTTAAATTTTTAAAAATACTCGTCATAATTATTTTTCAGTCTGAAAGAACTCAGAGTGAAATGGAGAGGGGAGGAGGAGTAGAGAGGGAGAGAAAGAGAAACACCTGCAGTCTTGCTTCATGGCTTGGAGCTTCCCCCTTGTAAGTGGCTACTGGGACTCGAACCTGCTTCGGGCAGGCCATATCAAGTTCATGTCCTGAGATATGATTGATTGACCAAGGCTTCTGATAGTTCTACAGGCTCCTCCAGGGTTCTTCAGATGAAAATGGCTTCCCTGGGGCTAAGTGGTGGCACACCTGCAGAGTGCACATGTTACCTTGCTCAAAGACCCAAGGGAGGTTATTTGGAGGAGATGATAATTGAGCTGAGTTCTGAGGCCTGAGACAGTCTGGTTGTCTGTGATCCAAATCCAGTCCCACACATCACTCCACAGAGCTTCAGAACCACCATCTGAATGAGCCATGATGTACTTTGAGGTGGAGAAATTTTATTTTCAGTTCTATCTTGCTTAAAAAAAAAAGACGACTTAATAGAAGAAATGACCCATTTTTCTCATTTTGCATAATTCTATATTTAAATTCATCCTGTTGGAGACTTTCATAATAATGAGAATTATCCAGAACCTTACACCGGTTTTGAAGGACTTTTATTCAAAGGGAATTTTTTCCAGTAGATCAACCATGCACTGAAATCCATTTATGTTTCCTATGTTTCTAACTGGCATTTCCTGAAATATTTGTTAATTACTAAATTATTATATTAAAATCCCCTGTTTTTATAATACTAATTATTATACTAAAATTCCGTTTTTCCTACTTATTTAAATCAGGGACCAAATGAATAGATAAGGCCAACTTTAGTGTCTCCATGGAAATATTAATAGGTCATAAACACAGGATTAGAGTTAACTATAGTATGAAGCAGGGAAAACTGCCTATAATATGTGACAAGGCTTTTTTTTTTGTTCATATGCAAAAATAGCACCATTGTCCAAGAACCCAGGAATCACACCAAGAGAGGCTTCAAAGATATTTTCTGTTAATATCTTCATTTTACAAGTAATTTTTTTTGAGAAATGTATAATGCAAAAGTTAGCCATCTGGCTAGGCATATAGTTTTTTTTTAAATTATCTTTATTTATTTGATAGAGACAGCCAGAAATTGAGAGGAGGGGGGTTATTGAGAGGAAGAGAGACACAGAGACACCCACAGCCCTGCTTCACCACTTGTGAAGCTTTCCCCCTACAGGTGGGGACTGGGGGCTTGAACCCGGGTCCTTGCACAGTGTAAAGTGTACGCTCAACCAAATGTGCCACCACCTGGCCCCAGTTTGTTTTGTTGTCAGGTATGTAATGAAGTCTCAGTGTGAAACCAGGACTTGCAGCTCACACCCTGGACAAGAGGTTGGGTACATGTGAATCTGAGAGTGATTTTTGTCAAAAAAAAAACCTCATTATCTTTTCTTTCCCCATATATCCTTATTCAGAGGTCAATTTAGTTTTTAGACTCCTTTTTTCATGGCGGGGAGGGGACTGGCCAGTGGCGCACCAGGTTAAGTGCACACAGTAGGAAGCACAAGGACCTGAGCAAAGATTCTGGTTCAAACCCCCGGCTCCCCACCTGCAGGGGCGTCACTTCGCTGGTGGTGAAGCAGGTCTGCAGGTGTCTGTCTTTCTCTCTCCCTCTCTTCTTCCCCTCCTCTCCCCATTTCTCTCTGTCCTATCCAAAAAATAGAAAAAATGTCCACAGGGGCAGTGGATTTATATATAGTGCAGGCACCGAGCCCCAGAGATAACCCTGGAGGCAAAAACAAACAAACAAACAAAACACAACTTTTTTTATTGCCACTAGGGTTTATCACTGGGACTCGGTGCCTACACTATGAATCCACCACTCCCAGCGGCTAGTTCTTGTCCTCTCTCTCTCTCTCTGTCTCTCTCTCTGTCTCTCTCTCTGTCTCTCTCTCTTTTTTTACTTGGTAAAACAGAAAGAGATTGAGAGAGGAGGGGCAGCTAGAGAAGGGGAGTAAAAGAGAGACACTACTTCATCCCTCATGAAATGTCCGCCCTGTAGGTGAGAAATGGGGGCTTGAACCCAGGTCTTTGCACATGGTAATGTATGTGTTCAACCAGGTGTGCCACAACCCAGCCTTCAGATCAATAATTTTTGAGTGCATGTTGTGACCTGGAAATTTGAGTTGCATGTCAGATGTGATCCTCACTCTAACAAAGATCATTTTCTTATAGTGTAGACGAACAAGCAAATCAGAGCAGTGAACACTGCATTTTATTGGATAGAGATGCACTGGCTGTCAGATGACTCTCCTCCTCCTCTTCCTTTTCCTCCTCCTTCTTCTTCTTATATTGTGGTTGGGCAGCAGGATATGGGGTTTGCATAGTGCACTGCTTTCCATGTACATGACCCAGGTTTGAGCCTGGCCCCACTGCACTGAAGGAAGCCTTGATGCTATGACTTTGTTCCCCCCTCTCTTTTGTACCCCCCCTTTTCCAGAGCACTGCTCAGCTCTGCTTCTGATGGTGCTGGTGTTTGAACCTGGGGCCTTTGGTGTCTCAGGCATGAAAGTTTTTTGCATCATCATTATGCTATCTTTCCAGCCCCTCTCTTGTCTTTTCTGTTTGAAAAAAATCAGCCCGAAGTGGTGAAGCCCTAGAGACCATCAAAAACCACCAAAACCAAAGCAAAGAAAATAACAATAAGCTACGGCAGCTAAACTACGGTTTGTCTGTGTTCCAGAGGGGTTAAGCTATAGGGAATGAGTGTTTTAGGATTACTGAATGTGGCGCCCCTGGGCTATAGGGAATGAGTGTCTCAGGATTACTGAACGTGGCGCACCTTGGCTATGGGAATGAGTGTCTTCAGGATTACTGAATGTGGTGCACCTGGGCTATAGGGAATGAGTGTCTCAGGATTACTGAACGTGGCACACCTTGGCTATGCGAATGAGTGTTTTAGGATTACTGAATGTGGCGCACCTGGGCTATAGGGAATGAGTGTTTTAGGATTACAGAATGTGGTGCACCTGGGCTATGGGAATGAGTGTCTCAGGATTACTGAATGTGGTGCACCTGGGCTATAGGGAATGAGTGTTTTAGGATTACTGAACATGGTGCACCTTGGCTATGGGAATGAGTGTCTCAGGATTACTGAATGTGGTGCACCTGGGCTATAGGGAATGAGTGTCTCAGGATTACTGAATGTGTGCACCTGGGCTATAGGAAATGAGTGTCTCAGGATTACTGAACGTGGCTATGGGAATGAGTGTCTCAGGATTACTGAATGTGGTGCACCTGGGCTATAGGGAATGAGTGTTTTAGGATTACTGAATGTGGTGCACCTGGGCTATGGGGAATGAGCGTCTCAGGATTACTGAATGTGGCGCACCTGGGCTATGGGGAATGAGCGTCTCAAGATTACTGAACGTGGCGCACCTTGGCTATGGGAATGAGTGTCTCAGGATTACTGAACGTGGCGCACCTTGGCTATGGGAATGAGTGTCTCAGGATTACTGAATGTGGTGCACCTGGGCTATAGGGAATGAGTGTTTTAGGATTACTGAATGTGGTGCACCTGGGCTATGGGGAATGAGCGTTTAAGGATTACTGAACGTGGCGCACCTGGGCTATGGGGAATGAGCATCTCAGGATTACTGAACGTGGCGCACCTGGGCTATGGGGAATGAGTGTCTCAGGATTACTGAACGTGGCGCACCTGGGCTATGGGGAATGAGTGTCTCAGGATTACTGAACATGGCACACCTTGGCTATGGGGAATGAGTGTCTCAGGATTACTGAACGTGGCGCACCTTGGCTATGGGAATGAATGTCTCAGGATTACTGAATGTGGTGCACCTGGGCTATAGGGAATGAGTGTTTTAGGATTACTGAATGTGGCGCACCTGGGATATAGGGAATGAGTGTTTTAGGATTACTGAATGTGACGCACCTGGGATATAGGGAATGAGTGTTTTAGGATTACTGAATGTGGCGCACCTGGGCTATGGGGAATGAGCGTCTTAAAATTACTGAATGTGGTGCACCTGGGCTATAGGGAATGAGTGTTTTAGGATTACTGAATGTGGTGCACCTGGGCTATGGGGAATGAGTGTTTTAGGATTACTGAATGTGGCGCACCTTGGCTATGGGAATGAGTGTCTCAGGATTACTGAATGTGGTGCACCTGGGCTATGGGAAATGAGTGTTTTAGGATTACTGTATGTGGCGCATCTGGGCTATAGGGAATGTGGAATGAGTGTTTTAGGATTACTGAATGTGGCGCACCTGAGCTACGGGGAATGAGTGTTTTAGGATTACTGAACGTGGCGCACCTTGGCTATGGAAATGAGTGTTTTAGGATTACTGAATGTGGTGCACCTGGGCTATAGGGAATGAGTGTCTCAGGATTACTGAATGTGGCACACCTGGTCTATAGGGAATGAGTCTCAGGATTACTGAATGTGGCGCACCTGGGCTATAGGGAATGAGTGTTTTAGGATTACTGAATGTGGCGCACCTGGGCTATGGGGAATGAGTGTCTCAGGATTACTGAACGTGGCGCACCTTGGCTATGTGAATGAGTGTTTTAGGATTACGGAATGTGGCACACCTGGGCTATAGGGAATGAGTGTTTTAGGATTACTGAATGTGGCGCACCTGGGCTATAAGGAATGAGTTTTTAGGATTACTGAATGTGGTGCACCTGGGCTATGGGTAATGAGTGTCTTATTAGGATTACTGAATGTGGCGCACCTGGGCTATGGGGAATAAGTGTGTTAGGATTACTGAATTTGGCGCACCTGGGCTATAGGGAATGAGTGTTTTAGGATTACTGAACGTGGCGCACCTGGGCTATAGGGTATGAGTGTCTCAGGATTACTGAACGTGGTGCACCTGGGCTATAGGGAATGAGTGTTTTAGGAATACTAAACGTAGCGCACCTGGGCTATGGGGAATGAGTGTCTCAGGATTACTGAATGGTGCACCTGGGCTATAGGGAATGAGTGTTTTAGGATTACTGAATGTGGCGCACCTGGGCTATGGGGAATGAGCGTTTTAGGATTACTGAATGTGGCGCACCTGGGCTATAGGGAATGAGTGTTTTAGGATTACTGAATGTGGTGCACCTGGGCTATGGGGAATGAGCGTTTTAGGATTACTGAATGTGGCGCACCTGGGCTATGGGGAATGAGCGTTTTAGGATTACTGAATGTGGCGCACCTGAGGTATAGGGAATGAGCGTTTTAGGATTACTGAATGTGGCGCACCTGAGGTATAGGGAATGAGTGTTCTAGGATTACTGAATGTGGCGCACCTGGGCTATGGGGAATGAGTGTTTTAGGATTACTGAATGTGGCGCACCTGGGCTATAGGGAATGCGTGTTTTAGGATTACTGAATGTGGCGCACCTGGGCTATGGGGAATGAGTGTTTTAGGATTACTGAATGTGGTGCACCTGGGCTATAGGGAATGAGTGTTTTAGGATAACTGAATGTGGCGCACCTTGGCTATGGGAATGAGTGTCTCAGGATTACTGAATGTGGTGCACCTGGGCTATGGGAAATGAGTGTTTTAGGATTACTGTATGTGGCGCACCTGGGCTATGGGGAATGAGCGTTTTAGGATTACTGAATGTGGCGCACCTGAGGTATAGGGAATGAGCGTTTTAGGATTACTGAATGTGGCGCACCTGAGGTATAGGGAATGAGTGTTCTAGGATTACCGAATGTGGCGCACCTGGGCTATGGGGAATGAGTGTTTTAGGATTACTGAATGTGGCGCACCTGGGCTATAGGGAATGAGTGTTTTAGGATTACTGAATGTGGCGCACCTGGGCTATGGGGAATGAGTGTTTTAGGATTACTGAATGTGGTGCACCTGGGCTATAGGGAATGAGTGTTTTAGGATAACTGAATGTGGCGCACCTTGGCTATGGGAATGAATGTCTCAGGATTACTGAATGTGGTGCACCTGCGCTATGGGAAATGAGTGTTTTAGGATTACTGTATGTGGCGCATCTGGGCTATAGGGAATGTGGAATGAGTGTTTTAGGATTACTGAATGTGGCGCACCTTGGCTATGGGAATGAGTGTCTCAGGATTACTGAATGTGGTGCACCTGGGCTATGGGAAATGAGTGTTTTAGGATTACTGTATGTGGCGCATCCGGGCTATAGGGAATGTGGAATGAGTGTTTTAGGATTACTGAATGTGGCGCACCTGGGCTATAGGGAATGTGGAATGAGTGTTTTAGGATTACTGAATGTGGTGCACCTGGGCTATAGGGAATGAGTGTTTTAGGATTACTGAATGTGGCGCACCTTGGCTATGGGAATGAGTGTCTCAGGATTACTGAATGTGGTGCACCTGGGCTATGGGAAATGAGTGTTTTAGGATTACTGTATGTGGCGCATCTGGGCTATAGGGAATGTGGAATGAGTGTTTTAGGATTACTGAATGTGGCGCACCTTGGCTATGGGAATGAGTGTTTTAGGATTACTGAATGTGGCGCACCTGGGCTATAGGGAATGTGGAATGAGTGTTTTAGGATTACTGAATGTGGTGCACCTGGGCTATAGGGAATGAGTGTCTTAGGATTACTGAATGTGGCGCACCTTGGCTATGGGAATGAGTGTCTCAGGATTACTGAATGTGGTGCACCTGGGCTATGGGAAATGAGTGTTTTAGGATTACTGTATGTGGCGCATCTGGGCTATAGGGAATGTGGAATGAGTGTTTTAGGATTACTGAATGTGGCGCACCTTGGCTATGGGAATGAGTGTTTTAGGATTACTGAATGTGGTGCACCTGGGCTATAGGGAATGAGTGTTTTAGGATTACTGAATGTGGCGCACCTTGGCTATGGGGAATGAGTGTTTTAGGATTACTGAATGGTGCACCTGGGCTATGGGGAATGAGTGTTTTAGGATCACTGAATGTGGCGCACCTTGGCTATGGGAATGAGTGTTTTAGGATTACTGAATGTGGTGCACCTGGGCTATAGGGAATGAGTGTCTCAGGATTACTGAATGTGGCGCAACTGGGCTATGGGGAATGAGTGTTTTAGGATTACTGAATGGTGCACCTGGGCTATGGTGAATGAGTGTTTTAGGATTACTGAATGTGGCGCACCTGGGCCATGGGGAATGAGTGTCTCAGGATTACTGAATGTGGCGCAACTGGGCTATGGGGAATGAGTGTTTTAGGATTACTGAATGGTGCACCTGGGCTGTGGGGAATGAGTGTTTTAGGATTACTGAATGTGGTGCACCTGGGCTATGGGGATGAGTGTCTCAGGATTACTGAATGTGGTGCACCTGGGTTATGGGGAATGAGTGTCCTAGAATTACTGAATGTGGTGCACTTGGGCTATGGGGAATGAGTGTTTTAGGATTACTGAATGTGGTGCAGCTTGGCTATGGGAATGAGTGTTTTAGGATTACTGAATGTGGTGCACCTGGGCTATAGGGAATGAGTGTCTCAGGATTACTGAATGTGGCGCACCTGAGCTATAGGGAATGAGTGTCTCAGGATTACTGAATGTGGCGCACCTGGGCTATGGGGAATGAGCATCTCAGGATTACTGAATGTGGCGCACCTGGGCTATGTGGAATGAGTGTTTTAGGATTACTGAATTGTGGCGCACCTGGGCTATGGGGAATGAGTGTCTCAGGATTACTGAATGTGGTGCACCTGGGCTATGGGGAATGAGTGTCTTAGTATTACTGAATGTGGCGCACCTTGGCTATAGGGAATGAGCGTTTTAGGATTACTGAATGTGGCGCACCTGGGCTATGGGAATGAGTCTTTTAGGATTACTGAATGTGGCGCACCTGGTGAAGCACACACTACAATTCTCAAGGATCCAGTTTAAGCCCCCAGGCCCCACCTGTAGGTGGAAAGCTTTTCAATTGGTAAAGCAGTGATACAGGTGTCTCTCTGTCTCTTTCTTTCTTTTTTAAAATTAAATACTTATTTATTCCCTTTTGTTGCCCTTGTTGTTGTAGTGATTGTTGTTGTTGATGTCGTTGTTATTGGGTAGGACAGAGAGAAATGGTGAGGAGGGGAAGACAGGGGGAGAGAAATACAGACACCTGCAGACCTGCTTCACCGCTTGTGAAGCGACTCCCCTGCAGGTGGAGAGCCGGGGGCTCGAACCCGGATCTTTGTGCTTTGCGCCACCTGCGCTTAACCTGCTGCACTATCGCCCGACTCCCTCTTTTCTTTTAAAAATATTTATTTATTTATATTCATTCCCTTTTGTTGCCCTTGTTGTTTTATTGTTATAGTTATTATTGATGTCGTTGTTGTCGTTGTTGTTGCATAGGACAGAGTGAAATGGAGAGAGGCCGGGAAGACAGAGGGGGAGAGAAAGACACACACCTGCAGACCTGCTTCACCGCCTGTGAAGCGACTCCCCTGCAGGTGGGGAGCCAGGGGTTGAATGTGGGTCCTTACTCTGGTCCTTGCGTTGCGCCACCTGCGCTTAACCTGCTGTGCTACCGCCCAACCCCCCCTCCTTTAAAAAGATTTTATTTATTATTAATGAGAAACATAGTTGGAGAGAGAAGGAGCCAGACGTCACTCTGGTACATGTACTTCCGAGGACCGAACTCGGGACCTCATGCTTGAGAGTCCGATGCTTTATCCACTGTACCACCTCCCGGACCACGTGTCTCTCTCCCTTTCTATCAGTTCCATTTCCTCTCAGTTTTTGGTTGTCTCTATCCAATAAGTAAATAAAGATAGAATATTTAAATAAAGAGATATAAATATTTAAAAAGAAAGAGTTCATGGAATGTAACAGTATCCAGGAAAAAAGAGGACTGTGATAGACTGGGGCTTTTAAGTAGGGGGTGGGGATGCTCTAGTGAAATATGTCTTAGCTCAGACCTGACGAAAAAGGAATACCACTGCTGTGTACTCAAGGCAACAGGTACAGCCTCAGGACATGGATAGAAAAGTTCTTGGCGTGGGTCAGCTGGTAGTGCAGTGGGTTAAGCGCATGTGGCACAAATTGGAAAGACCCGTATAAGGATCCCGGTTCAAGCCCCCAGCTCCCCACCTTCAGGGGGGTCATTTCACAAGCGGTGAAGCAGGTCTGCAGGTGTCTGTCTTTCTCTCCCCCTCTACCTTCCCCATCTCTCTCAATTTCTCTCTGTCCTATCCAACAACAACAACAACAACAACAACAATAAAACAACAAGGGCAATAAAAGGGGAAAAATGGCCTCCAGGAGCAGTGGATTCATGGTGCAGGCACCAAGCCCCTACGATAAACCTAGAGGCAAAAAAAAAAAAAAGTCACTGTTGGCCATGTTTCAAAAAAAAAAGAGAAAGAGAAGTGCTTGGCATGTCGGAGGCACTCAAAGTGCACCTCACAGGCTTAGCGGCGGTCATGTCAGGCTTTCCCCAAGCATTCTAGGCCCTCTCCCCGAAGTCTAGACTATTGCAAGCACTTGGGACGTCTTTGGGAGTGGTCTTCTGGGGTGGGCGGGCGGTTATAGCTGTCCTGCTGTTTGCTGCGTGCTCTCTTCCCTTGCTTCTCACCACTCCTGTCCTCCCACCACTGCGCCCTGCGAGGGAGGGGCCTCCTCTTTGCTCCCGACCACCCTCACTCTGCTGGGGCTTGCTCCAGGCTGGAAGAAGCCTCCTCTCAGTCAAAGTCAATGCCACTCTTTGGAAATCTTGACCGGTCTGACCTTGACATTTTATTGGAATGGCCACAGATATTTCAGGCGTCCAAGAGGTAGCCTTCCTCTTTCAGTTTTTCTAGCCCCACCAATTAAGGAGCTTGGAACCATTTCCCCAGACTGATATGGAAGGACCACTGAATAACTCCAGGGTGTTTTTCCTTCCGAGGACCAGCGGGTGCTCTCCAGCAGGTACATGACTTTGGGTGACTTGGTGCTCTGTTCACTCAGAACTCTGCTTTAAGTCAGGGAGATCTCTACCTTTGTCATGTAGGACTTGGGATCTCTGCCCTTGATTTTCTTCATTTCTCTTTCCCAGGAGCATTCAGTACCTTTGCCTGATGGAGTATAAGAGCTCGTGTGAGTTTTCAGATTTAGTCTCTATTCCTCTTCCTCCCTCAACAGAGACTAGGTAGATAGGAGGAGGGAGATAGTGCTTGAACACAGGGCCCACTCATTTAGCTTGTCACAGCCTGGGGAGCAGACGGCATGCTGGGGTAGCTGTCGGACGCCCTTAGTACCGTCTCCCCAAGGAGGTGCTTGTAACGCCTTTTATTTCAGCAGAGAAGAAACTCTGCTCACCTGTAAGATAATTTAATGATACATTTAAGTTAAATACTAAATAAAACAATATAAAAAACCACCAACATCAAATGCCAACAATTTGGTGAATGGATAAGCAAAATGTGGTGCATCTATGCAGCTGCATAGCATTTACTGAAAATAATAATAGGAAATAATTCTAGATTACATGGGTAGATGTCACACAGCGTTGCTAAATGAAAGTAGTTAGATGCAAAAGACTAGGTGCATTGTGATTTATTTCTAGTAGGCGTCCCACACATGCAGATTTACAGACAGAGAATAAATAGGTAACTGCCTGTGCTTGGGTTGGAGTGATTATTGACAGCACCTCGACTTGAGGGGTTTTGATGAGTGATGCAAATTTTCTTTCTTTTTTAAAATTTTATTTATTTATTTATTCATTCATTCATTCCCTTTTGTTGCCCTTGTTGTTTTATTGTTGTAGTTATTGTTGTTGTTGTTATTGATGTCATCGTTGTTGGATAGGACAGAGAGAAATGGAGAGAGGAGGGGAAGACAGAGGGGGAGAGAAAGACACCTGCAGACCTGCTTCACCGCCTGTGAAGTGACTCCCCTGCAGGTAGGGAGCCGGGGGCTCGAACCAGGATCCTTACGCAGGTCCTTGCGCTTTTTAAAAATCTTTTTCACTGAGGGATTAATGCTTTACAGTGCAGTCATTAAGAAATGGGTATAATTTCATTATGCACCAGGATGCCAAATTTCTAGCCCTCCTTCCTCCTCGTTCCTCAGAGTCCTTTGCTCTGATGCAGTACACCAGATCTGGTCTGTGTCTCACTTGGAGTTCTCCCTCCCTGTCCTTATTTATTAAGTCCCACTTAAGATCATTTCGTATTTGTCCTCTTTTTGGCTGATCTCACTTAACATGAAATCTTCAAGTTCTGTCTGAGAAGATGCAAAGGTGATGGCTCCATCATTTTTAACTGCTGAGCAGTATTGCATCATGTGTATATGCCACAGTTTCCTCCTTTTCAGTCACTCATCTGTTGTTGAACATCTATGTCACTTCTAAATATGGTCGATTATGAATTAGGCTGCTATGAATATGGGTCTACATAGATCTCTTCTGATAGGTGCTTTTGTTTCCCTTGGGTGGAAATTTCCACTACTAGACTGTGATGACAGTTGTGCCACTCTGTACGTTACCTACAAAATATTTGGGCATTTAAAATGGGTGACTTTTCAAATGAATATCAATTATATACAAATTATATTACAAGAGAGGTACTGGGGGAAAGCATAATATGTAACCTCTGTTATGACATCAACCAACCAACTCTAATTTTTTTAAATGAAACAGTCTTTTAATTTTTTTTATTATTTTTATTTATTTATTGGATAGAGACAGCCAGAAATCAAGAGTAAGAGGGAACTAGAGAGGGAGAGAAACAGAGAAACACCTGTAGCACTACTTCATCACTCAAAAAGATTTTCCCTCTGCAGGTGGGGACTGGGGGCTTGAACCCAGGTCCTTGTGCATTGTAACATGTGCGCTCAACCAGGCGAACCACCATCCACCCCCAGCCAACTCTAGTTTTTTTTTTTTTTAAGATTTTATTTATTTATTAATGAGGAAGATAGGAGGAGAGAGAAAGAACCAGACATCACTCTGGCACATGTGGTGCCGGGGATCGAACTTAAGACCTCATGCTTGAGAGTCCAAACCTTTATCACTGCGCCACCTCCCGGACCACCCAACTCTAGTTTTATTAATGCACAAAGTTTGCGCATTTCAACACTAATTAAATTCCACAAGCCAATGTTAACAGAGCTCGGACTAGGTGCCTATAATCAAGTTCAGCAATCTGTCTTCCTCCTCCCCCTCTTCCTCCTCCCTCTCCTCCTCATTCTTTTATCAGAGCACTGCTGGTGGTGCTGGGGATTGAACCTGGGAATTCTGGTGCCTGAGGTATGAAAGTCCATTGTGTAAACTACTGTGCTGTCTTCCCAGCCCTCGATTACAGTTTTGTTAAACGTCAGGATGATGCCTATTTTGTGGGTCTTAGGTTCAGTTAGCATCTAAATTCTAAATTTCCAAACATGCTTGTTGTTCCACCCCATTTGGACAAAGGAGTGGAACATCACTACCACTCTTTCATAGTTTTTGTCTTTCTAGAACTTTCCCTGTAGTGTTAATAGGGCTTGGGGAAGCAGAGGCATGCTCAGGTTCCCTGAACTTCTGCTTCATACGGTGTGACATTTAGTACTATTTTCCTCATGTTCTCTATAAAATCATAAACTTTATGGCCATTGGGACCATCCTCTCTTTACTTTTTTTGCCTCCAGGGTTATCTCTGGGACTTGGTGCCTGCACTACGAATCCACTGCTGGTGGAGGCCATTTTTTCTATTTTTGTTGTTGTTGTTGCTGTTATTGTTGTTGTTGATGTTGTCATTATTGGATAGGACAGAGAGAAATGGAGAGAGGACAGGAAGACAGAGGGGGAGAAAAAGACACTTGCAGACCTGCTTCAAAGCCTGTGAATCGGCTCCCCTGCAGGTGGGGAGCTGGGGGCTTGAACCAAGATCCTTAACACCAGTCCTTGCGCTTCACACTATGTGCACTTAACCTGGTGCATCACCATCCGGCCGCCGGGACCATTCTCTTTCGTACTACAGTGACTGTAGTAGTTGTCCTTTAATAATTATTTGTTGACTAGATGAAGAAAGGTCTGTCCTAAGAGGTAACTATATTCTGTTGTATCATGATCACTGAGAACAACAACAAAAACTCCACTGACTACAGGAACCCGCCTTCAACAATGTAGCAAGTAAATGCTTACCCTTGCCTGTTCCCATGAAAGCTGAAATCACCTGGGGCAACCATTCGGTGTCATCGGACTGTACCGAATGCTGCACCGCAGACACAGTTTGTCAGGACCTCGCAGACAAAGCGTTCGTCTGTCGTTGTGTGTTGTGACCCATTGAGGAGCCTTGCATTAGCTTGATGAGAGCGGTGTTTGCCGAGCCAATCCATTCTGGCTGAACTCAGTGCTTACTCATGGTTGGTTACGGATTGCTCTGCCACTCCCTGGCTCCACCTCTCTCTCCCAATCTCGTCGTTCAACCCAGACTCAGACTGGCACGAAATGAACTCTGCTTTCTCCTCTGCAGTCCTGGGGGCACTTCTTCTTCTAGCGTTTGCCCCTGGGGGCACTAATGATGGGGGATCCATTTCAAGGAGTTAACTCATTTGCCTGTCTGACTCTCGTATATAATACGAAAACCCCTCTTTTTTTTAAAATGAGTTTCTTTTTTTTAAGTTTCCTTTTTATCTTATTTTCTTTTTTTTAATTTAAAAAAAAATCTTTATTTATTGGATAGAGACAGCCAGAAATTGAGAAGGAAGGGGGTTATAGAGAAGGAGAGATAGAGAGACACCTGCAACCCTGCTTCACCACTTGCAAAGCTTTCTCCATGCAGGTAGGGACCAGGGGCACGAACCTGGGTCCTTGCGCATTGCAACATGTGAGCTCAACCAGGTGCGCCACTGCCCGGCCCCCGAAAACCCCTCTTTCATTCCCCTTTGTGCTGCCCCCCTCACCCAATTTCTGGATGTCAAACACACTCCACAGTTTCTTTGACTTCAGATAAATTCACGGGATCCGAATGCTTCTCCCACCACCACTCTGCGGGATGACGCTCCAGCCATTTCTTTTCCCACCAGACCTATAGGTGTGATCTTCTGCCAGGTCTTTAGGGGTTGTCTTATGTCTGATTTTTTTTTATTTAAAGAGATGGTTTATTTTCCATCAAATAGAAAATGTTTATTTGCCATTTTCTGTTTTTATGGAAGAGCAGCTTAAGACCTACCCGTTCAGTGGCCTGAGCTGTGGGAGCTGCAGGCCATCGTCAGTGGCTGGTTGAGCATCCATCTTCAGGAGGGAAGTTCCGGCTAGGCACAGAGGGCATCTGCGCCCCTTCAGACCAGCCTACAGCTTCAGGCCGCGGTGCCGTGAGCTCTGGAGCGGGAGCAGTCTGCTCACCCTGAAACTCACCCATGGTCACAGCCTTTCAGCAGCTGCCTGGTGTCCCTTGTCAGACTCCTCGGGATCTCTGTAGAAGCATCAGGTATTGGGCCGACATGTGGGTGGAGAACCTTAGCCAGTTGCCAGAACCCTCAGAATCGATGTGTCTCAGGGATGAGAGAAAATAACTTCAGTTAACCTGCGGTGTTATCTGAAGCAGTCTGGAGGGACATACACAGGACACCCCAAGCCTGGATAGTGTCCAGTGTCCAGCCCCATCCTGATCTTCCCTTGAGTATTTATTTGTAAAATCATGCATTACATCAAAAAGCAATGAGGAGACTAAAGATGTTTTTTAGGTGAAGCAGACATCAGGAGTAAAAGTCCTGGCACAAATAGCACGTGGGTTATAAATCACATCGATAAAATCAGAATGCATTTTTCAGGGGGAAAACATCAGAATAAGGGTGCTTAAGACTGCCATTATCCAAATGTCATCATGCTAGGTACATTCGTTTGATGCCATAAGGTATTGAATTTATTGCAGTTATCCCTGCACCATCTCCAGACCTTCAGGGCAGCAGCCAGACATCAGAGTACAGTGACTGTGCGTGGCAGTTCCCCCACTACTTGCCTGTGGGCTAGTAAAACCTCTGACATATCCAGACATGGCTTAGAACAGCATTCTTGTAAGGGACACAGCCTGAAAAACAGGCCTCACAGGTATTATTAGACAAAGGAACATTCCTGCTAGGCAAACAGTATATACTTTGCAAACACAGATGCAAAGGTTAACAGTCAGCTGACTTTCTAATAACAAGTATTAGGAACTCTGGCATCAGAGAACTTCTTCAGTGAGGAATGACCTCCCACGGATGGATGTTCAGGGGAGATCATGCCACGTAGGCACAGAACTTCACAGGCCAGCACCCCCTGCCCCCAGACCCACAGAGTGGCCTCTCTTGCTGTTGCAGGGAATGGCAGTGTCCACACAGAAGAGAGTCTGTTACACGGAGCAGTGGGAGGCAAGGTAACATAAGAAGCCTCTGTGAGAGGCTGATGGTCTGCCCTGGGATCAGTAAACACCAGAAATCTTGGCTAGCAGAACTGTGGTGAGTGAAGCAAATTCAGGAGTGAAGGAACCCGCAGGAGGAGGGGCTGCAGTGGCAGGCAGTTCAAAGCAGCACAGCTCTGACCAGTGTCCTAGAGGAGAGCACATTGACACCAGCACAGCACAGCACAGCACAGCACAGCTCTGGCCAGTGTCCTGGAGGAGACCACACTGACATCTAAACAGCACAGCACAGCTGTGGGCAGTGTCCTGGAGGAGAGCACACTGACAACAGCACAGCACAGCACAGCTCTGGGCAGTGTCCTGGAGGAGAGCACACTGACAACAGCACAGCACAGCACATCTCTGGGCAGTGTCCTGGAGGAGAGCACACTGACACCAGCACAGCACAGCACAGCACAGCTCTGGCCAGTGTACTGGAGGAGAGCACACTGACACCAGCACAGCACAGCACAGCACAGCACAGCACAGCACAGCACAGCACAGCACAGCACAGCACAGCACAGCAAAGCTCTGGGCATGTCCTGGAGGAGAGCACACTGACACCAGCACAGCACAGCACAGCACAGCACAGCTCTGGGCAGTGTCCTAGAAGAGAGCACACTGACACCAGCACAGCACAGGACAGCACAGCACAGCACAGCACAGCACAGCACAGCACAGCACAGCACAGCACAGCACAGCACAGCTCTGTGCATTGTCCTGGAGGAGAGCACACTGACACCAGCACAGCACAGCACAGTACAGCACAGCACAGCACAGCACAAAACAGCACCGCTCTCGCCAGTGTCCTGGAGGAGACCACACTGACACCAAAACAGTACAGCACAACACAGCTCTGGGCAGTACAGCACAGCACAGCTCTGGGAAGTGTCCTGAAGGAGACCACACTGACACCAGCACAGCACAGCACAGTACAGCACAGCACAGCACAGAACAGCACCGCTCTCGCCAGTGTCCTGGAGGAGACCACACTGACACCAAAATAGTACAGCACAACACAGCTCTGGGCAGTACAGCACAGCACAGCTCTGGGAAGTGTCCTGAAGGAGACCACACTGACACCAGCACAGCACAGCATAGCTCTGGGCAGTGTCCTGGAGGAGAGCACACTGACACCAGCACAGCACAGCACAGCTCTGGCCAGTGTCATGGAGGAGAGCACACTGACACGAGCACAGCACAGCACAGCACAACACAGCACTGCACAGCTCTGGCTAGTGTACTGGAGGAGAGCACACTAACACCAGCACAGCACAGCAGAGCTCTGGCCAGTGTCCTGGAAGAGAGCACACTGACACCAGCACAGGACAGCACAGCACCGCTCTGGGCAGTGTCCTGGAGGAGAGTAAACTAACACCAGCACAGCACAGCACAGCACAGCTCTGGCCAGTGTCCTGAGGGGAGCACACTGACACCAGCACAGCACAGCACAGCACAGCTCTCGCCAGTGTCCTGGAGGAGAGCACACTGAAACCAGCACAGCACAGCACAGCTCTAGGCAGTGTCGTGGAGGAGAGCACACTGACAGCAGCACAGCACAGCTCTGGCCAGTGTGCTGGAGGAGAGCACACTGACACCAGCACAGCGCAGCACAGCACAGCACGGCTCTGGCCAGTGTCCTGGAGGAGAGCACACTGACACCAGCACAGCACAGTACAGCGCTGGCCTCTGTCCTGGTGGAGAGCACACTGACACCAGCACAGCGCAGCACATACAGCACAGCTCTGGCCAGTGTCCTGGAGGAGAGCACACTGATACCAGCACAGCTCAGCACAGCTCTGGGCAGTGTCCTGGAGGAGACCACACTGAAACCAGCACAGCACACTCTGCGCAGGGTCCTGGAGGAGAGCACACTCACACCAGCACAGCACAGTACAGCGCTGGCCTCTGTCCTGGTGGAAAGCACACTGACACCAGCACAGCGCAGCATATACAGCACAGCTCTGGCCAGTGTCCTGGAGGAGAGCACATTGATACCAGCACAACTCAGCACAGCTCTGGGCAGTGTCCTGGAGGAGACCACACTGACACCAGCACAGCACACTCTGCGCAGGGTCCTGGAGGAGAGCACACTGACACCAGCATAGCACAGCACAGCTATGGCCAGTGTCCTGGAGGGGAGCACACTGACACCAGAACAGCACAGCACAGTACAGCTCTCGCCAGTGTCCTGGAGGAGAGCACACTGAAACCAGCACAGCACAGCACAGATCTGGGCAGTGTCGTGGAGGAGAGCACACTGACAGCAGCACAGCACAGCACAGCTCTGGCCAGTGTGCTGGAGGAGAGCATACTGACACCAGCACAGCCAAGCACAGCACAGCACAGCTCTGGCCAGTGTCCTGGAGGAGAGCACACTCACACCAGCACAGCACAGTACAGCGCTGGCCTCTGTCCTGGTGGAGAACACACTGACACCAGCACAGCGCAGCACATACAGCACAGCTCTGGCCAGTGTCCTGGAGGAGAGCACACTGATACCAGCACAGCTCAGCACAGCTCTGGACAGTGTCCTGGAGGAGACCACACTGAAACCAGCACAGCACACTCTGCGCAGGGTCCTGGAGGAGAGCACACTGACACCAGCACAGCGCAGCACAGCACAGCACAGCACAGCACAGTACAGCACAGCGCAGCACAGCACAGCACAGCACAGCACAGCACAGCACAGCACAGAACAGCACCGCTCTCGCCAGTGTCCTGGAGGAGACCACACTGACACCAAAACAGTACAGCACAACACAGCTCTGGGCAGTACAGCACAGCACAGCTCTGGCAAGTGTCCTGAAGGAGACCACACTGACACCAGCACAGCACAGCATAGCTCTGGGCAGTGTCCTGGAGGAGAGCACACTGACACCAGCACAGCACAGCACAGCTCTGGCCAGTGTCCTGGAGGAGAGCACACTGACACCAGCACAGGACAGCACAGCACCGCTCTGGGCAGTGTCCTGGAGGAGAGCACACTAACACCAGCACAGCACAGCACAGCAAAGCACAGCACAGCTCTCACCAGTGTCCTGGAGGAGAGCACACTGAAACCAGCACAGCACAGCACAGCTCTGGGCAGTGTCGTGGAGGAGAGCACACTGACAGCAGCACAGCACAGCACAGCTCTGGCCAGTGTCCTGGAGGAGAGCACACAGACACCAGCACAGCACAGCACAGCAAAGCACAGCACAGCTCTCACCAGTGTCCTGGAGGAGAGCACACTGACACCAGCACAGCACAGCACAGCACACAGCACAGCACACAGCACAGCACAGCACAGCACAGCACAGCACAGCACAGCACAGCTCTGGCCAGTGTCCTGGAGGAGAGCACACTGATACCAGCACAGCGCAGCATAGCTCTGGGCAGTGTCCTGGAGTAGAGCACACTGACACCAGCACAGCACAGCTCTGGACAGTGTCCTGTAGGAGAGCACACTGACACCACCACAGCACAGCACAGCACAGCACAGCTCTGGCCAGTGTCCTTGGGGAGACCACACTGACACCAGCACAGCACAGCACAGCACAGCTCTGGGCAGTGTCCTGGAGGAGAGCACACTGACACCAGCACAGCATAGCACAGCACAGCACAGCACAGCACAGCACAGCACAGCACAGCACAGCACAGCACAGCACAGCTCTGGGCAGTGTCCTGGAGTAAAGCACACTGACACCAGCACAGCACAGCACAGCACAGCTCTGGCCAGTGTCCTGGAGGAGAGCACACTGACACGAGCACAGCACAGCACAGCACAGCTCTGGGCAAGGTCCTGAAGGAGACCACACTGACACCAGCAAAGCACAGCACAGCACAGCCCTGGGCAGTGTCCTGGAGGAGACCACACTGACACCAGCACAGCGCAGCACATACAGCACAGCTCTGGCCAGTGTCCTGGAGGAGAGCACACTGACACCAGCACAGCACAGCACAGCTCGGGGCAGTGTTCTGGAGGAGAGCAAACTGACACCAGCAAAGCACAGCATAGCTCTGGCCCGTGTCCTGGAGGAGACCACACTGACAACAGCAAAGCACTGCACAGCTCTGGGCAGTGTTTGGGAGGAGAGCACACTGACACCAGGACAGCACAGCACAGCTCTGGGCAGTGTTTGGAGGAGAGCACACTGAACCAGCACAGCACAGCACAGCTCTGGGCCGTGTCCTGGAGGAGAGCACACTGACACCCGCACAGCACAGCACAGCTCTGGGCTGTGACCGGGAGGAGAGCACACTGACACCAGCACAGCACATCACAGCTCTGGCCAGTGTCTTGGAAGAGAGCACACTGACACCAGCATAGCACAGCACAGCACAGCTCTGGCCAGTGTCCTGGAGGAGAGCACACTGATACCAGCACAGCACTGAACAACTCTGGCCAGTGTCCTGGAGGAGAGCACACTGACACCAGCACAGCAAAGCAGAGCTCTGGGCAGTGTCCTGGAAGAGAGCACACTGACACCAGCATAGCACAGCGCAGCACCGCTCTGGGCAGTGTCCTGGAGGAGAGCACACTAACACCAGCACAGCACAGCACAGCACAGCTCTGGCCAGTGTCCTGGAGGAAAGCACACTGACACCAGCACAGTACAGCACAGCAGAGCACAGCACAGCTCTCACCAGTGTCCTGGAGGAGAGCACACTGACACCAGCACAGCACAGCACAGCTCTGGCCAGTGTCCTGGAGAAGAGCACACTAACACCGGCCCAGCACAGCACATCTCTGGACAGTGTCCTGGAGGAGAGAACACTGACACTAGCACAGCACAGCACAACTCTGGGCAGTGTCCTGGAGGAGAGCACACTGACACCAGCACAGCACAGCACTGCTCTGGCCAGTGTCCTGGAGGAGAGCACACTGACAACAGCACAGCACAGCACAGCACAGCACAGCACTGCACAGCTCTGGCTAGTGTACTGGCGGAGAGCACACTAACACCAGCACAGCACAGCAGAGCGCTGGCCAGTGTCCTGGAAGAGAGCACACTGACAACAGCACAACACCGCTCTGGGCAGTGTCCTGGAGGAGAGCACACTAACACCAGCACAGCACAGCACAGCACAGCTCTGGCCAGTGTCCTGAAGGAGAGCACACTGACACCAGCACAGCACAGCACAGTACAGCTCTCGCCAGTGTCCTGGAGGAGAGCACACTGAAACCAGCACAGCACAGCACAGATATGGGCAGTGTCGTGGAGGAGAGTACACTGACAGCAGCACAGCACAGCACAGCTCTGGCCAGTGTGCTGGAGGAGAGCATACTGACACCAGCACAGCCAAGCACAGCACAGCACAGCTCTGGCCAGTGTCCTGGAGGAGAGCACACTCACACCAGCACAGCATAGTACAGCGCTGGCCTCTGTCCTGGTGGAGAGCACACTGACACCAGCACAGCGCAGCACATACAGCACAGCTCTTGCCAGTGTCCTGGAGGAGAGCACACTGATACCAGCACAGCTCAGCACAGCTCTGGACAGTGTCCTGGAGGAGACCACACTGAAACCAGCACAGCACACTCTGCGCAGGGTCCTGGAGGAGAGCACACTGACAGCAGCACAGCGCAGCACAGCACAGCACAGCACAGCACAGCACAGCACAGCACAGCACAGCACAGCACAGCACAGTACAGCACAGCACAGCACAGCACAGCACAGCTCTGTGCATTGTCCTGGAGGAGAGCACACTGACACCAGCACAGCACAGCACAGCGCAGCGCAGCACAGCACAGCACAGCACAGCACAGCACAGCACAGCACAGCACAGCACAGCACAGCTCTGTGCAGTGTCCTGGAGGAGAGCACACTGAAACCAGCACAGCACAGCACAGTACAGCACAGCACAGCACAGCACTGCACAGAACAGCACCGCTCTCGCCAGTGTACTGGAGGAGACCACACTGACACCAAAACCGTACAGCACAGCACAGCTCTGGGCAGTACAGCACAGCACAGCTCTGGGAAGTGTCCTGAAGGATTCCACACTGACACCAGCACAGCACAGCTCTGCTCTAGCCAGTGTCCTGGAGGAGAGCACACTGACACCAGCACAGCACAGCATAGCTTTGGGCAGTGTCCTGGAGGAGAGCACACTGACATCAGCACAGCACAGCACAGCACAGCACAGCACAGCACAGCACAGCTCCGGCCAGTGTCCTAGAGGAGACCACACTGACACCAGCACAGCACAGCACAGCTCTGGCCAGTGTCCTGGAGGAGAGCACACTGACACCAGCACAGCACAGCACAGCACAGCTCTGGGCAGTGTCCTAGAGGAGACCACAGTGACACCAGCACAGCACAGCACAGCTCTGGGCAGTGTCCTGGAAGAGAGCACACTGACACCAGCACAGCACAGCGCAGCACCGGTCTGGGCAGTGTCCTGGAGGAGAGCACACTAACACCAGCACAGCACAGCACAGCACAGCTCTGGCCAGTGTCCTGGAGGAAAGCACAGTGACACCAGCACAGTACAGCACAGCACAGCACAGCACAGCACAGCACAGCTCTCACCAGTGTCCTGGAGGAGAGCACACTGACCCCAGCACAGCACAGCACAGCTCTGGCCAGTGTCCTGGAGAAGAGCACACTAACACCGGCCCAGCACAGCACATCTCTGGACAGTGTCCTGGAGGAGAGCACACTGACACCAGCACAGCACAGCACTGCTCTGGCCAGTGTCCTGGAGGAGAGCACACTGACAACAGCACAGCACAGCACAGCACAGCACAGCACAGCACAGCACAGCACAGCACTGCACAGCTCTGGCTAGTGTACTGGAGGAGAGCACACTAACACCAGCACAGCACAGCAGAGCTCTGGCCAGTGTCCTGGAAGAGAGCACACTGACAACAGCACAGCACAGCACAACACCGCTCTGGGCAGTGTCCTGGAGGAGAGCACACTAACACCAGCACAGCACAGCACAGCACAGCTCTGGCTAGTGTCCTGGAGGAGAGCACACTGACACCAGCACAGCACAGAACAGTACAGCTCTCGCCAGTGTCCTGGAGGAGAGCACACTGAAACCAGCACAGCACAGCACAGATCTGGGCAGTGTCGTGGAGGAGAGTACACTGACAGCAGCACAGCACAGCACAGCTCTGGCCAGTGTGCTGGAGGAGAGCATACTGACACCAGCACAGCCAAGCACAGCACAGCACAGCTCTGGCCAGTGTCCTGGAGGAGAGCACACTCACACCAGCACAGCACAGTACAGCGCTGGCCTCTGTCCTGGTGGAGAGCACACTGACACCAGCACAGCGCAGCACATACAGCACAGCTCTTGCCAGTGTCCTGGAGGAGAGCACACTGATACCAGCACAGCTCAGCACAGCTCTGGACAGTGTCCTGGAGGAGACCACACTGAAACCAGCACAGCACACTCTGCGCAGGGTCCAGGAGGAGAGTACACTGACACCAGCACAGCACAGCACAGCACAGCACAGCACAGCACAGCACAGCACAGCACAGCACAGCACAGCACAGCACAGCACAGCACAGCACAGCACAGCTCTGTGCATTGTCCTGGAGGAGAGCACACTGACACCAGCACAGCACAGCACAGTACAGCACAGCACAGCACAGCACAGCACAGCACAGCACAGAACAGCACCGCTCTCGCAAGTGTCCTGGAGGAGACCACACTGACACCAAAACAGTACAGCACAACACAGCTCTGGGCAGTACAGCACAGCACAGCTCTGGGAAGTGTCCTGAAGGAGACCACACTGACACCAGCTCAGCACAGCATAGCTCTGGGCAGTGTCCTGGAGGAGAGCACACTGACACCAGCACAGCACAGCACAGCTCTGGCCAGTGTCCTGGAGGAGAGCACACTGACACCAGCACAGCACAGCACAGCACAGCACAGCACAGCACAGCACAGCACGGCACAGGTCTGGCTAGTGTACTGGAGGAGAGCACACTAACACCAGCACACCACAGCAGAGCTCTGGCCAGTGTCCTGGAAGAGAGCACACTGACACCAGCACAGGACAGCACAGCACCGCTCTGGGCAGTGTCCTGGAGGAGAGCACACTAACACCAGCACAGCACAGCACAGCACAGCTCTGGCCAGTGTCCTGAGGGGAGCACACTGACACCAGCACAGCACAGCACAGCACAGCTCTCGCCAGTGTCCTGGAGGAGAGCACACTGAAACCAGCACAGCACAGCACAGCTCTGGTCAGTGTCGTGGAGGAGAGCACACTGACAGCAGCACAGCACAGCACAGCTCTGGCCAGTGTGCTGGAGGAGAGCACACTGACACCAGCACAGCGCAGCACAGCACAGCACGGCTCTGGCCAGTGTTCCGAAGGAGAGCACACTGACACCAGCACAGCACAGTACAGCGCTGGCCTCTGTCCTGGTGGAGAGCACACTGACACCAGCACAGCGCAGCACATACAGCACAGCTCTGGCCAGTGTCCTGGAGGAGAGCACATTGATACCAGCACAGCTCAGCACAGCTCTGGGCAGTGTCCTGTAGGAGACCACACTGAAACCAGCACAGCACACTCTGCGCAGGGTCCTGGAGGAGAGCACACTCACACCAGCACAGCACAGTACAGCGCTGGCGTCTGTCCTGGTGGAGAGCACACTGACACCAGCACAGCGCAGCACATACAGCACAGCTCTGGCCAGTGTCCTGGAGGAGAGCACATTGATACCAGCACAGCTCAGCACAACTCTGGGCAGTGTCCTGGAGGAGACCACACTGACACCAGCACAGCACACTCTGCGCAGGGTCCTGGAGGAGAGCACACTGACACCAGCACAGCACAGCACAGCTCTGGCCAGTGTCCTGGAGGGGAGCACACTGACACCAGAACAGCACAGGACAGGACACCTCTGGGCAGTGTCCTGGAGGGGAGCACACTGACACAAGCACAGCACAGCACAGCTCTGGCCAGTGTCCTGGAGGAGAGCACACTGACACCAGCACAGCACAGCACTGCTCTGGCCAGTGTCCTGGAGGAGAGCACACTGACACCAGCACAGCGCAGCACAGCACAGCAAGGCTCTGGCCAGTGTCCTGGAGGAGAGCACACTCACACCAGCACAGCACAGTACAGCGCTGGCCTCTGTCGTGGTGGAGAGCACACTGACACCAGCACAGCGCCGCACATACAGCACATCTCTGGCCAGTGTCCTGGAGGTGAGCACACTGATACCAGCACAGCTCAGCACAGCTCTGGGCAGTGTCCTGGATGAGACCACACTGACACCAGCACAGCACACTCTGTGCAGGGTCCTGGAGGAGAGCACACTAACACCAGCACAGCACAGCACAGCACAGCACAGCACAGCACAGCATAGCATAGCACAGCACAGCACAGCACAGCACAGCTCTGTGCAGTGTCCTGGAGGAGAGCACACTGACACCAGCACAGCACAGCACAGTACAGCACAGCACAGCACAGCACAGAACAGCACCGCTCTCGCAAGTGTGCTGGAGGAGACCACACTGACACCAAAACCGTACAGCACAGCACAGCTCTGAGCAGTACAGCACAGCACAGCTCTGGGAAGTGTCCTGAAGGATTCCACACTGACACCAGCACAGCACAGCTCTGCTCTAGCCAGTGTCCTGGAGGAGATCACACTGACACCAGCACAGCACAGCATAGCTTTGGGCAGTGTCCTGGAGGAGAGCACACTGACACCAGCACAGCACAGCACAGCACAGCACAGCACAGCACAGCACAGCACAGCACAGCACAGCTCCGGCCAGTGTCCTAGAGGAGACCACACTGACACCAGCACAGCACAGCACAGCTCTGGCCAGTGTCCTGGAGGAGAGCACACTGACACCAGCACAGCACAGCTCTGGGCAGTGTCCTGGAGGAGACCACAGTGACACCAGCACAGCACAGCACAGCTCTGGGCAGTGTCCTGGAAGAGAGCACACTGACACCAGCACAGCACAGCGTAGCACCGGTCTGGGCAGTGTCCTGGAGGAGAGCACACTAACACCAGCACAGCACAGCACAGCAAAGCACAGCACAGCTCTCACCAGTGTCCTGGAGGAGAGCACACTGAAACCAGCACAGCACAGCACAGCTCTGGGCAGTGTCGTGGAGGAGAGCAGCACACTGACAGCAGCATAGCACAGCACAGCTCTGGCCAGTGTCCTGGAGGAGAGCACACTGACACCAGCACAGCACAGCACAGCACAGCACAGCACAGCACAGCACAGCTCTGGCCAGTGTCCTGGAGGAGAGCACACTGATACCAGCACAGCGCAGCACAGCTCTGGGCAGTGTCCTGGAGTAGAGCACACTGACACCAGCACAGCACAGCTCTGGACAGTGTCCTGTAGGAGAGCACACTGACACCAGCACAGCACAGCACAGCACAGCACAGCACAGCACAGCACAGCACAGCTCTGGCCAGTATCCTGGGGGAGACCACACTGACACCAGCACAGCACAGCACAGCACAGCTCTGGGCAGTGTCCTGGAGGAGAGCACACTGACACCAGCACAGAATAGCACAGCACAGCACAGCACAGCACAGCACAGCACAGCACAGCACAGCACAGCTCTGGGCAGTGTCCTAGAGTAAAGCACACTGACACCAGCACAGCACAGCACAGCACAGCTCTGGCCAGTGTCCTGGAGGAGAGCACACTGACACGAGCACAGCACAGCACAGCACAGCACAGCTCCGGCCAGTGTCCTAGAGGAGACCACACTGACACCAGCACAGCACAGCTCTGGGCAGTGTCCTGGAGTAGAGCACACTGACACCAGCACAGCACAGCTCTGGGCAGTGTCCTGGAGGAGAGCACACTGACACCAGCACAGTACAGCACAGCACAGCACAGCACAGCACAGCACAGCACAGCACAACACAGCTCTGGCCAGTGTCCTGGAGGAGATCACACTGATACCAGCACAGCGCAGCACAGCTCTGGGCAGTGTCCTGGAGCAGACCACACTGACACCAGCACAGCACAGCTCTGGGCAGTGTCCTGGAGGAGAGCACACTAACACCAGCACAGCACAGCACAGCACAGCTCTGGCCAGTGTCCTGGTGGAAAGCACACTGACACCAGCACAGTACAGCACAGCACAGCACAGCACAGCTCTCACCAGTGTCCTGGAGGAGAGCACACTGACACCAGCACAGCACAGCACAGCTCTGGCCAGTGTCCTGGAGAAGAGCACACTAACACCGGCCCAGCACAGCACATCTCTGGACAGTGTCCTGGAGGAGAGCACACTGATACCAGCACAGCACAGCACAGCTCTGGGCAGTGTCCTGGAGGAGAGCACACTCACACCAGCACAGCACAGCACTGCTCTGGCCAGTGTCCTGGAGGAGAGCACACTGACAACAGCACAGCACAGCACTGCACAGCTCTGGCTAGTGTACTGGAGGAGAGCACACTAACACCAGCACAGCACAGCAGAGCTCTGGCCAGTGTCCTGGAAGAGAGCACACTGACAACAGCACAGCACAGCACAGCACCGCTCTGGGCAGTGTCCTGGAGGAGAGCACACTAACACCAGCACAGCACAGCACAGCACAGCTCTGGCCAGTGTCTTGGAGGAGAGCACACTGACACCAGCACAGCACAGCACAGTACAGCTCTCACCAGTGTCCTGGAGGAGAGCACACTGAAACCAGCACAGCACAGCACAGATCTGGGCAGTGTCGTGGAGGAGAGCACACTGACAGCAGCACAGCACAGCACAGCTCTGGCCAGTGTGCTGGAGGAGAGCATACTGACACCAGCACAGCCAAGCACAGCACAGCACAGCTCTGGCCAGTGTCCTGGAGGAGAGCACACTCACACCAGCACAGCACAGTACAGCGCTAGCCTCTGTCCTGGTGGAGAACACACTGACACCAGCACAGCGCAGCACATACAGCACAGCTCTGGCCATTGTCCTGGAGGAGAGCACACTGATACCAGCACAGCTCAGCACAGCTCTGGACAGTGTCCTGGAGGAGACCACACTGAAACCAGCACAGCACACTCTGCGCAGGGTCCTGGAGGAGAGCACACTGGCACCAGCACAGCGCAGCACAGCACAGCACAGCACAGCACAGCACAGCACAGCACAGCTCTGTGCAGTGTCCTGGAGGAGAGCACACTGACACCAGCACAGCACAGCATAGCTTTGGGCAGTGTCCTGGAGGAGAGCACACTGACACCAGCACAGCACAGCACAGCACAGCACAGCACAGCACAGCACAGCACAGCTCCGGCGAGTGTCCTAGAGGAGACCACACTGACACCAGCACAGCACAGCACAGCTCTGGCCAGTGTCCTGGAGGAGAGCACACTGACACCAGCACAGCACAGCACAGCACAGCTCTGGGCAGTGTCCTGGAGGAGACCACAGTGACACCAGCACAGCACAGCACAGCTCTGGGCAGTGTCCTGGAAGAGAGCACACTGACACCAGCACAGCACAGCGCAGCACCGGTCTGGGCAGTGTCCTGGAGGAGAGCACACTAACACCAGCACAGCACAGCACAGCAAAGCACAGCACAGCTCTCACCAGTGTCCTGGAGGAGAGCACACTGAAACCAGCACAGCACAGCACAGCTCTGGGCAGTGTCGTGGAGGAGAGCACACTGACAGCAGCAAAGCACAGCACAGCTCTGGCCAGTGTCCTGGAGGAGAGCACACTGACACCAGCACAGCACAGCACAGCACAGCACAGCACAGCACAGCACAGCACAGCACAGCACAGCACAGCTCTGGCCAGTGTCCTGGAGGAGAGCACACTGATATCAGCACAGCGCAGCACAGCTCTGGGCAGTGTCCTGGAGTAGAGTACACTGACACCAGCACAGCACAGCTCTGGCCAGTGTCCTGTAGGAGAGCACACTGACACCAACACAGCACAGCACAGCACAGCACAGCACAGCACAGCTCTGGCCAGTGTCCTGGGGGAGACCACACTGACACCAGCACAGCACAGCACAGCACAGCTCTGGGCAGTGTCCTGGAGGAGAGCACACTGACACCAGCACAGCATAGCACAGCACAGCACAGCACAGCACAGCACAGCACAGCACAGCACAGCACAGCTCTGGGCAGTGTCATGGAGTAAAGCACACTGACACCAGCACAGCACAGCACAGCACAGCTCTGTCCAGTGTCCTGGAGGA
The DNA here is from genome assembly GCF_950295315.1 of Erinaceus europaeus. Taxonomy (NCBI): domain Eukaryota; kingdom Metazoa; phylum Chordata; class Mammalia; order Eulipotyphla; family Erinaceidae; genus Erinaceus; species Erinaceus europaeus. The sequence goes on along the minus strand of NC_080163.1, from coordinate 201,105,845 downwards.
GAGCACACTGACACGAGCACAGCACAGCACAGCACAGCTCTGGGCAAGGTCCTGGAGGAGACCACACTGACACCAGCAAAGCACAGCACAGCACAGCCCTGGGCAGTGTCCTGGAGGAGACCACACTGACACCAGCACAGCGCAGCACATACAGTACAGCTCTGGCCAGTGTCCTGGAGGAGAGTACACTGACACCAGCACAGCACAGCACAGCTCGGGGCAGTGTCCTGGAGGAGAGCACACTGACACCAGCAAAGCACAGCACAGCTCTGGGCAGTGTCCTGGAGGAGAGCACACTGACACCAGCACAGCACAGCACAGCACAGCACAGCACAGCACAGCACAGCACTGCACAGCACTGGACAACTCTGGCTAGTGTACTGGAGGAGAGCACACTAACACCAGCACAGCACAGCAGAGCTCTGGCCATGTCCTGGAAGAGAGCACACTGACACCAGCACAGGACAGCACAGCACCGCTCTGGGCAGTGTCCTGAGGGGAGCACACTGACACCAGCACAGCACAGCACAGCACAGCTCTTGCCAGTGTCCTGGAGGAGAGCACACTGAAACCAGCACAGCACAGCACAGCTCTGGGCCGTGTCGTGGAGGAGAGCATACTGACAGCAGCACAGCACAGCACAGCTCTGGCCAGTGTCCTGGAGGAGAGCACACTGACACCAGCACAGCGCAGCACAGCTCTGGGCAGTGTCCTGGAGTAGAGCACACTGACACCAGCACAGCACAGCTCTGCGCAGTGTCCTGGAGGGGACCACAGTGACACCAGCACAGCACAGCACAGCTCTGGGCAGTGTCCTGGAAGAGAGCACACTGACACCAGCACAGCACAGCGCAGCACCGGTCTGGGCTGTGTTCTGGAGGAGAGCACACTAACACCAGCACAGCACAGCACAGCACAGCACAGCACAGCTCTCACCAGTGTCCTGGAGGAGAGCACACTGAAACCAGCACAGCACAGCACAGCTCTGGGCAGTGTCTTGGAGGAGAGCACACTGACAGCAGCACAGCACAGCACAGCTCTGGCCAGTGTCCTGGAGGAGAGCACACTGACACCAGCACAGCACAGCACAGCACAGCACAGCTCTCACCAGTGTCCTGGAGGACAGCACACTGACACCAGCACAGCACAGCACAGCACAGCACAGCACAGCACAGCACAGCACAGCACAGCACAGCACAGCACAGCACAGCACAGCACAGCTCTGGGCAGTGTCATGGAGTAAAGCACACTGACACCAGCACAGCACAGCACAGCACAGCTCTGTCCAGTGTCCTGGAGGAGAGCACACTGACACGAGCACAGCACAGCACAGCACAGCTCTGGGCAAGGTCCTGGAGGAGACCACACTGACACCAGCAAAGCACAGCACAGCACAGCCCTGGGCAGTGTCCTGGAGGAGACCACACTGACACCAGCACAGCGCAGCACATACAGCACAGCTCTGGCCAGTGTCCTGGAGGAGAGCACACTGACACCAGCACAGCACAGCACAGCTCGGGGCAGTGTCCTGGAGGAGAGCACACTGACACCAGCACAGCACAGCACAGCTCTGGCCAGTGTCCTGGAGGAGAGCACACTGACACCAGCACAGCACAGCACAGCACAGCACAGCACAGCAAAGCACAGCACAGCACAGCACAGCACTACACAACTCTGGCTAGTGTACTGGAGGAGAGCACACTAACACCAGCACAGCACAGCAGAGCTCTGGCCATGTCCTGGAAGAGAGCACACTGACACCAGCACAGGACAGCACAGCACCGCTCTGGGCAGTGTCCTGGAGGAGAGCACACTAACACCAGTACAGCACAGCACAGCACAGCTCTGGCCAGTGTCCTGAGGGGAGCACACTGACACCAGCACAGCACAGCACAGCACAGCTCTTGCCAGTGTCCTGGAGGAGAGCACACTGAAACCAGCACAGCACAGCACAGCTCTGGGCAGTGTCGTGGAGGAGAGCATACTGACAGCAGCACAGCACAGCACAGCTCTGGCCAGTGTCCTGGAGGAGAGCACACTGACACCAGCACAGCGCAGCACAGCTCTGGGCAGTGTCCTGGAGTAGAGCACACTGACACCAGCACAGCACAGCTCTGCGCAGTGTCCTGGAGGAGACCACAGTGACACCAGCACAGCACAGCACAGCTCTGGGCAGTGTCCTGGAAGAGAGCACACTGACACCAGCACAGCACAGTGCAGCACCGGTCTGGGCAGTGTTCTGGAGGAGAGCACACTAACACCAGCACAGCACAGCACAGCACAGCACAGCACAGCACAGCACAGCACAGCACAGCACAGCACAGCTCTCACCAGTGTCCTGGAGGAGAGCACACTGAAACCAGCACAGCACAGCACAGCTCTGGGCAGTGTCTTGGAGGAGAGCACACTGACAGCAGCACAGCACAGCACAGCTCTGGCCAGTGTCCTGGAGGAGAGCACACTGACACCAGCACAGCACAGCACAGCACAGCACAGCACAGCACAGCACAGCACAGCACAGCTCTCACCAGTGTCCTGGAGGACAGCACACTGACACCAGCACAGCACAGCACAGCACAGCACAGCACAGCACAGCACAGCACAGCACAGCACAGCTCTGGCCAGTGTCCTGGAGGAGAGCACACTGATACCAGCACAGCGCAGCATAGCTCTGGGCAGTGTCCTGGAGTAGAGCACACTGACACCAGCACAGCACAGCTCTGGACAGTGTCCTGTAGGAGAGCACACTGACACCACCACAGCACAGCACAGCACAGCACAGCTCTGGCCAGTGTCTTTGGGGAGACCACACTGACACCAGCACAGCACAGCACAGCACAGCTCTGGGCAGTGTCCTGGAGGAGAGCACACTGACTCCAGCACAGCATAGCACAGCACAGCACAGCACAGCACAGCACAGCACAGCACAGCACAGCACAGCTCTGGGCAGTGTCCTGGAGTAAAGCACACTGACACCAGCACAGCACAGCACAGCACAGCTCTGGCCAGTGTCCTGGAGGAGAGCACACTGACACGAGCACAGCACAGCACAGCACAGCTCTGGGCAAGGTCCTGAAGGAGACCACACTGACACCAGCAAAGCACAGCACAGCACAGCCCTGGGCAGTGTCCTGGAGGAGACCACACTGACACCAGCACAGCGCAGCACATACAGCACAGCTCTGGCCAGTGTCCTGGAGGAGAGCACACTGACACCAGCACAGCACAGCACAGCTCGGGGCAGTGTTCTGGAGGAGAGCAAACTGACACCAGCAAAGCACAGCATAGCTCTGGCCCGTGTCCTGGAGGAGACCACACTGACAACAGCAAAGCACTGCACAGCTCTGGGCAGTGTTTGGGAGGAGAGCACACTGACACCAGGACAGCACAGCACAGCTCTGGGCAGTGTTTGGAGGAGAGCACACTGAACCAGCACAGCACAGCACAGCTCTGGGCCGTGTCCTGGAGGAGAGCACACTTACACCAGCACAGCACAGCACAGCTCTGGGCAGTGACCGGGAGGAGAGCACACTGACACCAGCACAGCACATCACAGCTCTGGCCAGTGTCTTGGAAGAGAGCACACTGACACCAGCATAGCACAGCACAGCACAGCTCTGGCCAGTGTCCTGGAGGAGAGCACACTGATACCAGCACAGCACTGAACAACTCTGGCCAGTGTCCTGGAGGAGAGCACACTGACACCAGCACAGCAAAGCAGAGCTCTGGGCAGTGTCCTGGAAGAGAGCACACTGACACCAGCATAGCACAGCGCAGCACCGCTCTGGGCAGTGTCCTGGAGGAGAGCACACTAACACCAGCACAGCACAGCACAGCACAGCTCTGGCCAGTGTCCTGGAGGAAAGCACACTGACACCAGCACAGTACAGCACAGCAGAGCACAGCACAGCTCTCACCAGTGTCCTGGAGGAGAGCACACTGACACCAGCACAGCACAGCACAGCTCTGGCCAGTGTCCTGGAGAAGAGCACACTAACACCGGCCCAGCACAGCACATCTCTGGACAGTGTCCTGGAGGAGAGAACACTGACACTAGCACAGCACAGCACAACTCTGGGCAGTGTCCTGGAGGAGAGCACACTGACACCAGCACAGCACAGCACTGCTCTGGCCAGTGTCCTGGAGGAGAGCACACTGACAACAGCACAGCACAGCACAGCACAGCACAGCACTGCACAGCTCTGGCTAGTGTACTGGCGGAGAGCACACTAACACCAGCACAGCACAGCAGAGCGCTGGCCAGTGTCCTGGAAGAGAGCACACTGACAACAGCACAACACCGCTCTGGGCAGTGTCCTGGAGGAGAGCACACTAACACCAGCACAGCACAGCACAGCACAGCTCTGGCCAGTGTCCTGAAGGAGAGCACACTGACACCAGCACAGCACAGCACAGTACAGCTCTCGCCAGTGTCCTGGAGGAGAGCACACTGAAACCAGCACAGCACAGCACAGATATGGGCAGTGTCGTGGAGGAGAGTACACTGACAGCAGCACAGCACAGCACAGCTCTGGCCAGTGTGCTGGAGGAGAGCATACTGACACCAGCACAGCCAAGCACAGCACAGCACAGCTCTGGCCAGTGTCCTGGAGGAGAGCACACTCACACCAGCACAGCATAGTACAGCGCTGGCCTCTGTCCTGGTGGAGAGCACACTGACACCAGCACAGCGCAGCACATACAGCACAGCTCTTGCCAGTGTCCTGGAGGAGAGCACACTGATACCAGCACAGCTCAGCACAGCTCTGGACAGTGTCCTGGAGGAGACCACACTGAAACCAGCACAGCACACTCTGCGCAGGGTCCTGGAGGAGAGCACACTGACAGCAGCACAGCGCAGCACAGCACAGCACAGCACAGCACAGCACAGCACAGCACAGCACAGCACAGCACAGCACAGTACAGCACAGCACAGCACAGCACAGCACAGCTCTGTGCATTGTCCTGGAGGAGAGCACACTGACACCAGCACAGCACAGCACAGCGCAGCGCAGCACAGCACAGCACAGCACAGCACAGCACAGCACAGCACAGCACAGCACAGCACAGCTCTGTGCAGTGTCCTGGAGGAGAGCACACTGAAACCAGCACAGCACAGCACAGTACAGCACAGCACAGCACAGCACTGCACAGAACAGCACCGCTCTCGCCAGTGTACTGGAGGAGACCACACTGACACCAAAACCGTACAGCACAGCACAGCTCTGGGCAGTACAGCACAGCACAGCTCTGGGAAGTGTCCTGAAGGATTCCACACTGACACCAGCACAGCACAGCTCTGCTCTAGCCAGTGTCCTGGAGGAGAGCACACTGACACCAGCACAGCACAGCATAGCTTTGGGCAGTGTCCTGGAGGAGAGCACACTGACATCAGCACAGCACAGCACAGCACAGCACAGCACAGCACAGCACAGCTCCGGCCAGTGTCCTAGAGGAGACCACACTGACACCAGCACAGCACAGCACAGCTCTGGCCAGTGTCCTGGAGGAGAGCACACTGACACCAGCACAGCACAGCACAGCACAGCTCTGGGCAGTGTCCTAGAGGAGACCACAGTGACACCAGCACAGCACAGCACAGCTCTGGGCAGTGTCCTGGAAGAGAGCACACTGACACCAGCACAGCACAGCGCAGCACCGGTCTGGGCAGTGTCCTGGAGGAGAGCACACTAACACCAGCACAGCACAGCACAGCACAGCTCTGGCCAGTGTCCTGGAGGAAAGCACAGTGACACCAGCACAGTACAGCACAGCACAGCACAGCACAGCACAGCACAGCTCTCACCAGTGTCCTGGAGGAGAGCACACTGACCCCAGCACAGCACAGCACAGCTCTGGCCAGTGTCCTGGAGAAGAGCACACTAACACCGGCCCAGCACAGCACATCTCTGGACAGTGTCCTGGAGGAGAGCACACTGACACCAGCACAGCACAGCACTGCTCTGGCCAGTGTCCTGGAGGAGAGCACACTGACAACAGCACAGCACAGCACAGCACAGCACAGCACAGCACAGCACAGCACAGCACTGCACAGCTCTGGCTAGTGTACTGGAGGAGAGCACACTAACACCAGCACAGCACAGCAGAGCTCTGGCCAGTGTCCTGGAAGAGAGCACACTGACAACAGCACAGCACAGCACAACACCGCTCTGGGCAGTGTCCTGGAGGAGAGCACACTAACACCAGCACAGCACAGCACAGCACAGCTCTGGCTAGTGTCCTGGAGGAGAGCACACTGACACCAGCACAGCACAGAACAGTACAGCTCTCGCCAGTGTCCTGGAGGAGAGCACACTGAAACCAGCACAGCACAGCACAGATCTGGGCAGTGTCGTGGAGGAGAGTACACTGACAGCAGCACAGCACAGCACAGCTCTGGCCAGTGTGCTGGAGGAGAGCATACTGACACCAGCACAGCCAAGCACAGCACAGCACAGCTCTGGCCAGTGTCCTGGAGGAGAGCACACTCACACCAGCACAGCACAGTACAGCGCTGGCCTCTGTCCTGGTGGAGAGCACACTGACACCAGCACAGCGCAGCACATACAGCACAGCTCTTGCCAGTGTCCTGGAGGAGAGCACACTGATACCAGCACAGCTCAGCACAGCTCTGGACAGTGTCCTGGAGGAGACCACACTGAAACCAGCACAGCACACTCTGCGCAGGGTCCAGGAGGAGAGTACACTGACACCAGCACAGCACAGCACAGCACAGCACAGCACAGCACAGCACAGCACAGCACAGCACAGCACAGCACAGCACAGCACAGCACAGCACAGCACAGCTCTGTGCATTGTCCTGGAGGAGAGCACACTGACACCAGCACAGCACAGCACAGTACAGCACAGCACAGCACAGCACAGCACAGCACAGCACAGAACAGCACCGCTCTCGCAAGTGTCCTGGAGGAGACCACACTGACACCAAAACAGTACAGCACAACACAGCTCTGGGCAGTACAGCACAGCACAGCTCTGGGAAGTGTCCTGAAGGAGACCACACTGACACCAGCTCAGCACAGCATAGCTCTGGGCAGTGTCCTGGAGGAGAGCACACTGACACCAGCACAGCACAGCACAGCTCTGGCCAGTGTCCTGGAGGAGAGCACACTGACACCAGCACAGCACAGCACAGCACAGCACAGCACAGCACAGCACAGCACGGCACAGGTCTGGCTAGTGTACTGGAGGAGAGCACACTAACACCAGCACACCACAGCAGAGCTCTGGCCAGTGTCCTGGAAGAGAGCACACTGACACCAGCACAGGACAGCACAGCACCGCTCTGGGCAGTGTCCTGGAGGAGAGCACACTAACACCAGCACAGCACAGCACAGCACAGCTCTGGCCAGTGTCCTGAGGGGAGCACACTGACACCAGCACAGCACAGCACAGCACAGCTCTCGCCAGTGTCCTGGAGGAGAGCACACTGAAACCAGCACAGCACAGCACAGCTCTGGTCAGTGTCGTGGAGGAGAGCACACTGACAGCAGCACAGCACAGCACAGCTCTGGCCAGTGTGCTGGAGGAGAGCACACTGACACCAGCACAGCGCAGCACAGCACAGCACGGCTCTGGCCAGTGTTCCGAAGGAGAGCACACTGACACCAGCACAGCACAGTACAGCGCTGGCCTCTGTCCTGGTGGAGAGCACACTGACACCAGCACAGCGCAGCACATACAGCACAGCTCTGGCCAGTGTCCTGGAGGAGAGCACATTGATACCAGCACAGCTCAGCACAGCTCTGGGCAGTGTCCTGTAGGAGACCACACTGAAACCAGCACAGCACACTCTGCGCAGGGTCCTGGAGGAGAGCACACTCACACCAGCACAGCACAGTACAGCGCTGGCGTCTGTCCTGGTGGAGAGCACACTGACACCAGCACAGCGCAGCACATACAGCACAGCTCTGGCCAGTGTCCTGGAGGAGAGCACATTGATACCAGCACAGCTCAGCACAACTCTGGGCAGTGTCCTGGAGGAGACCACACTGACACCAGCACAGCACACTCTGCGCAGGGTCCTGGAGGAGAGCACACTGACACCAGCACAGCACAGCACAGCTCTGGCCAGTGTCCTGGAGGGGAGCACACTGACACCAGAACAGCACAGGACAGGACACCTCTGGGCAGTGTCCTGGAGGGGAGCACACTGACACAAGCACAGCACAGCACAGCTCTGGCCAGTGTCCTGGAGGAGAGCACACTGACACCAGCACAGCACAGCACTGCTCTGGCCAGTGTCCTGGAGGAGAGCACACTGACACCAGCACAGCGCAGCACAGCACAGCAAGGCTCTGGCCAGTGTCCTGGAGGAGAGCACACTCACACCAGCACAGCACAGTACAGCGCTGGCCTCTGTCGTGGTGGAGAGCACACTGACACCAGCACAGCGCCGCACATACAGCACATCTCTGGCCAGTGTCCTGGAGGTGAGCACACTGATACCAGCACAGCTCAGCACAGCTCTGGGCAGTGTCCTGGATGAGACCACACTGACACCAGCACAGCACACTCTGTGCAGGGTCCTGGAGGAGAGCACACTAACACCAGCACAGCACAGCACAGCACAGCACAGCACAGCACAGCATAGCATAGCACAGCACAGCACAGCACAGCACAGCTCTGTGCAGTGTCCTGGAGGAGAGCACACTGACACCAGCACAGCACAGCACAGTACAGCACAGCACAGCACAGCACAGAACAGCACCGCTCTCGCAAGTGTGCTGGAGGAGACCACACTGACACCAAAACCGTACAGCACAGCACAGCTCTGAGCAGTACAGCACAGCACAGCTCTGGGAAGTGTCCTGAAGGATTCCACACTGACACCAGCACAGCACAGCTCTGCTCTAGCCAGTGTCCTGGAGGAGATCACACTGACACCAGCACAGCACAGCATAGCTTTGGGCAGTGTCCTGGAGGAGAGCACACTGACACCAGCACAGCACAGCACAGCACAGCACAGCACAGCACAGCACAGCACAGCACAGCACAGCTCCGGCCAGTGTCCTAGAGGAGACCACACTGACACCAGCACAGCACAGCACAGCTCTGGCCAGTGTCCTGGAGGAGAGCACACTGACACCAGCACAGCACAGCTCTGGGCAGTGTCCTGGAGGAGACCACAGTGACACCAGCACAGCACAGCACAGCTCTGGGCAGTGTCCTGGAAGAGAGCACACTGACACCAGCACAGCACAGCGTAGCACCGGTCTGGGCAGTGTCCTGGAGGAGAGCACACTAACACCAGCACAGCACAGCACAGCAAAGCACAGCACAGCTCTCACCAGTGTCCTGGAGGAGAGCACACTGAAACCAGCACAGCACAGCACAGCTCTGGGCAGTGTCGTGGAGGAGAGCAGCACACTGACAGCAGCATAGCACAGCACAGCTCTGGCCAGTGTCCTGGAGGAGAGCACACTGACACCAGCACAGCACAGCACAGCACAGCACAGCACAGCACAGCACAGCTCTGGCCAGTGTCCTGGAGGAGAGCACACTGATACCAGCACAGCGCAGCACAGCTCTGGGCAGTGTCCTGGAGTAGAGCACACTGACACCAGCACAGCACAGCTCTGGACAGTGTCCTGTAGGAGAGCACACTGACACCAGCACAGCACAGCACAGCACAGCACAGCACAGCACAGCACAGCACAGCTCTGGCCAGTATCCTGGGGGAGACCACACTGACACCAGCACAGCACAGCACAGCACAGCTCTGGGCAGTGTCCTGGAGGAGAGCACACTGACACCAGCACAGAATAGCACAGCACAGCACAGCACAGCACAGCACAGCACAGCACAGCACAGCACAGCTCTGGGCAGTGTCCTAGAGTAAAGCACACTGACACCAGCACAGCACAGCACAGCACAGCTCTGGCCAGTGTCCTGGAGGAGAGCACACTGACACGAGCACAGCACAGCACAGCACAGCACAGCTCCGGCCAGTGTCCTAGAGGAGACCACACTGACACCAGCACAGCACAGCTCTGGGCAGTGTCCTGGAGTAGAGCACACTGACACCAGCACAGCACAGCTCTGGGCAGTGTCCTGGAGGAGAGCACACTGACACCAGCACAGTACAGCACAGCACAGCACAGCACAGCACAGCACAGCACAGCACAACACAGCTCTGGCCAGTGTCCTGGAGGAGATCACACTGATACCAGCACAGCGCAGCACAGCTCTGGGCAGTGTCCTGGAGCAGACCACACTGACACCAGCACAGCACAGCTCTGGGCAGTGTCCTGGAGGAGAGCACACTAACACCAGCACAGCACAGCACAGCACAGCTCTGGCCAGTGTCCTGGTGGAAAGCACACTGACACCAGCACAGTACAGCACAGCACAGCACAGCACAGCTCTCACCAGTGTCCTGGAGGAGAGCACACTGACACCAGCACAGCACAGCACAGCTCTGGCCAGTGTCCTGGAGAAGAGCACACTAACACCGGCCCAGCACAGCACATCTCTGGACAGTGTCCTGGAGGAGAGCACACTGATACCAGCACAGCACAGCACAGCTCTGGGCAGTGTCCTGGAGGAGAGCACACTCACACCAGCACAGCACAGCACTGCTCTGGCCAGTGTCCTGGAGGAGAGCACACTGACAACAGCACAGCACAGCACTGCACAGCTCTGGCTAGTGTACTGGAGGAGAGCACACTAACACCAGCACAGCACAGCAGAGCTCTGGCCAGTGTCCTGGAAGAGAGCACACTGACAACAGCACAGCACAGCACAGCACCGCTCTGGGCAGTGTCCTGGAGGAGAGCACACTAACACCAGCACAGCACAGCACAGCACAGCTCTGGCCAGTGTCTTGGAGGAGAGCACACTGACACCAGCACAGCACAGCACAGTACAGCTCTCACCAGTGTCCTGGAGGAGAGCACACTGAAACCAGCACAGCACAGCACAGATCTGGGCAGTGTCGTGGAGGAGAGCACACTGACAGCAGCACAGCACAGCACAGCTCTGGCCAGTGTGCTGGAGGAGAGCATACTGACACCAGCACAGCCAAGCACAGCACAGCACAGCTCTGGCCAGTGTCCTGGAGGAGAGCACACTCACACCAGCACAGCACAGTACAGCGCTAGCCTCTGTCCTGGTGGAGAACACACTGACACCAGCACAGCGCAGCACATACAGCACAGCTCTGGCCATTGTCCTGGAGGAGAGCACACTGATACCAGCACAGCTCAGCACAGCTCTGGACAGTGTCCTGGAGGAGACCACACTGAAACCAGCACAGCACACTCTGCGCAGGGTCCTGGAGGAGAGCACACTGGCACCAGCACAGCGCAGCACAGCACAGCACAGCACAGCACAGCACAGCACAGCACAGCTCTGTGCAGTGTCCTGGAGGAGAGCACACTGACACCAGCACAGCACAGCATAGCTTTGGGCAGTGTCCTGGAGGAGAGCACACTGACACCAGCACAGCACAGCACAGCACAGCACAGCACAGCACAGCACAGCACAGCTCCGGCGAGTGTCCTAGAGGAGACCACACTGACACCAGCACAGCACAGCACAGCTCTGGCCAGTGTCCTGGAGGAGAGCACACTGACACCAGCACAGCACAGCACAGCACAGCTCTGGGCAGTGTCCTGGAGGAGACCACAGTGACACCAGCACAGCACAGCACAGCTCTGGGCAGTGTCCTGGAAGAGAGCACACTGACACCAGCACAGCACAGCGCAGCACCGGTCTGGGCAGTGTCCTGGAGGAGAGCACACTAACACCAGCACAGCACAGCACAGCAAAGCACAGCACAGCTCTCACCAGTGTCCTGGAGGAGAGCACACTGAAACCAGCACAGCACAGCACAGCTCTGGGCAGTGTCGTGGAGGAGAGCACACTGACAGCAGCAAAGCACAGCACAGCTCTGGCCAGTGTCCTGGAGGAGAGCACACTGACACCAGCACAGCACAGCACAGCACAGCACAGCACAGCACAGCACAGCACAGCACAGCACAGCACAGCTCTGGCCAGTGTCCTGGAGGAGAGCACACTGATATCAGCACAGCGCAGCACAGCTCTGGGCAGTGTCCTGGAGTAGAGTACACTGACACCAGCACAGCACAGCTCTGGCCAGTGTCCTGTAGGAGAGCACACTGACACCAACACAGCACAGCACAGCACAGCACAGCACAGCACAGCTCTGGCCAGTGTCCTGGGGGAGACCACACTGACACCAGCACAGCACAGCACAGCACAGCTCTGGGCAGTGTCCTGGAGGAGAGCACACTGACACCAGCACAGCATAGCACAGCACAGCACAGCACAGCACAGCACAGCACAGCACAGCACAGCACAGCTCTGGGCAGTGTCATGGAGTAAAGCACACTGACACCAGCACAGCACAGCACAGCACAGCTCTGTCCAGTGTCCTGGAGGAGAGCACACTGACACGAGCACAGCACAGCACAGCACAGCTCTGGGCAAGGTCCTGGAGGAGACCACACTGACACCAGCAAAGCACAGCACAGCACAGCCCTGGGCAGTGTCCTGGAGGAGACCACACTGACACCAGCACAGCGCAGCACATACAGTACAGCTCTGGCCAGTGTCCTGGAGGAGAGTACACTGACACCAGCACAGCACAGCACAGCTCGGGGCAGTGTCCTGGAGGAGAGCACACTGACACCAGCAAAGCACAGCACAGCTCTGGGCAGTGTCCTGGAGGAGAGCACACTGACACCAGCACAGCACAGCACAGCACAGCACAGCACAGCACAGCACAGCACAGCACTGCACAGCACTGGACAACTCTGGCTAGTGTACTGGAGGAGAGCACACTAACACCAGCACAGCACAGCAGAGCTCTGGCCATGTCCTGGAAGAGAGCACACTGACACCAGCACAGGACAGCACAGCACCGCTCTGGGCAGTGTCCTGAGGGGAGCACACTGACACCAGCACAGCACAGCACAGCACAGCTCTTGCCAGTGTCCTGGAGGAGAGCACACTGAAACCAGCACAGCACAGCACAGCTCTGGGCCGTGTCGTGGAGGAGAGCATACTGACAGCAGCACAGCACAGCACAGCTCTGGCCAGTGTCCTGGAGGAGAGCACACTGACACCAGCACAGCGCAGCACAGCTCTGGGCAGTGTCCTGGAGTAGAGCACACTGACACCAGCACAGCACAGCTCTGCGCAGTGTCCTGGAGGGGACCACAGTGACACCAGCACAGCACAGCACAGCTCTGGGCAGTGTCCTGGAAGAGAGCACACTGACACCAGCACAGCACAGCGCAGCACCGGTCTGGGCTGTGTTCTGGAGGAGAGCACACTAACACCAGCACAGCACAGCACAGCACAGCACAGCACAGCTCTCACCAGTGTCCTGGAGGAGAGCACACTGAAACCAGCACAGCACAGCACAGCTCTGGGCAGTGTCTTGGAGGAGAGCACACTGACAGCAGCACAGCACAGCACAGCTCTGGCCAGTGTCCTGGAGGAGAGCACACTGACACCAGCACAGCACAGCACAGCACAGCACAGCTCTCACCAGTGTCCTGGAGGACAGCACACTGACACCAGCACAGCACAGCACAGCACAGCACAGCACAGCACAGCACAGCACAGCACAGCACAGCACAGCACAGCACAGCACAGCACAGCTCTGGGCAGTGTCATGGAGTAAAGCACACTGACACCAGCACAGCACAGCACAGCACAGCTCTGTCCAGTGTCCTGGAGGAGAGCACACTGACACGAGCACAGCACAGCACAGCACAGCTCTGGGCAAGGTCCTGGAGGAGACCACACTGACACCAGCAAAGCACAGCACAGCACAGCCCTGGGCAGTGTCCTGGAGGAGACCACACTGACACCAGCACAGCGCAGCACATACAGCACAGCTCTGGCCAGTGTCCTGGAGGAGAGCACACTGACACCAGCACAGCACAGCACAGCTCGGGGCAGTGTCCTGGAGGAGAGCACACTGACACCAGCACAGCACAGCACAGCTCTGGCCAGTGTCCTGGAGGAGAGCACACTGACACCAGCACAGCACAGCACAGCACAGCACAGCACAGCAAAGCACAGCACAGCACAGCACAGCACTACACAACTCTGGCTAGTGTACTGGAGGAGAGCACACTAACACCAGCACAGCACAGCAGAGCTCTGGCCATGTCCTGGAAGAGAGCACACTGACACCAGCACAGGACAGCACAGCACCGCTCTGGGCAGTGTCCTGGAGGAGAGCACACTAACACCAGTACAGCACAGCACAGCACAGCTCTGGCCAGTGTCCTGAGGGGAGCACACTGACACCAGCACAGCACAGCACAGCACAGCTCTTGCCAGTGTCCTGGAGGAGAGCACACTGAAACCAGCACAGCACAGCACAGCTCTGGGCAGTGTCGTGGAGGAGAGCATACTGACAGCAGCACAGCACAGCACAGCTCTGGCCAGTGTCCTGGAGGAGAGCACACTGACACCAGCACAGCGCAGCACAGCTCTGGGCAGTGTCCTGGAGTAGAGCACACTGACACCAGCACAGCACAGCTCTGCGCAGTGTCCTGGAGGAGACCACAGTGACACCAGCACAGCACAGCACAGCTCTGGGCAGTGTCCTGGAAGAGAGCACACTGACACCAGCACAGCACAGTGCAGCACCGGTCTGGGCAGTGTTCTGGAGGAGAGCACACTAACACCAGCACAGCACAGCACAGCACAGCACAGCACAGCACAGCACAGCACAGCACAGCACAGCTCTCACCAGTGTCCTGGAGGAGAGCACACTGAAACCAGCACAGCACAGCACAGCTCTGGGCAGTGTCTTGGAGGAGAGCACACTGACAGCAGCACAGCACAGCACAGCTCTGGCCAGTGTCCTGGAGGAGAGCACACTGACACCAGCACAGCACAGCACAGCACAGCACAGCACAGCACAGCACAGCACAGCACAGCTCTCACCAGTGTCCTGGAGGACAGCACACTGACACCAGCACAGCACAGCACAGCACAGCACAGCACAGCACAGCACAGCACAGCACAGCACAGCTCTGGCCAGTGTCCTGGAGGAGAGCACACTGATACCAGCACAGCGCAGCATAGCTCTGGGCAGTGTCCTGGAGTAGAGCACACTGACACCAGCACAGCACAGCTCTGGACAGTGTCCTGTAGGAGAGCACACTGACACCACCACAGCACAGCACAGCACAGCACAGCTCTGGCCAGTGTCTTTGGGGAGACCACACTGACACCAGCACAGCACAGCACAGCACAGCTCTGGGCAGTGTCCTGGAGGAGAGCACACTGACTCCAGCACAGCATAGCACAGCACAGCACAGCACAGCACAGCACAGCACAGCACAGCACAGCACAGCTCTGGGCAGTGTCCTGGAGTAAAGCACACTGACACCAGCACAGCACAGCACAGCACAGCTCTGGCCAGTGTCCTGGAGGAGAGCACACTGACACGAGCACAGCACAGCACAGCACAGCTCTGGGCAAGGTCCTGAAGGAGACCACACTGACACCAGCAAAGCACAGCACAGCACAGCCCTGGGCAGTGTCCTGGAGGAGACCACACTGACACCAGCACAGCGCAGCACATACAGCACAGCTCTGGCCAGTGTCCTGGAGGAGAGCACACTGACACCAGCACAGCACAGCACAGCTCGGGGCAGTGTTCTGGAGGAGAGCAAACTGACACCAGCAAAGCACAGCATAGCTCTGGCCCGTGTCCTGGAGGAGACCACACTGACAACAGCAAAGCACTGCACAGCTCTGGGCAGTGTTTGGGAGGAGAGCACACTGACACCAGGACAGCACAGCACAGCTCTGGGCAGTGTTTGGAGGAGAGCACACTGAACCAGCACAGCACAGCACAGCTCTGGGCCGTGTCCTGGAGGAGAGCACACTTACACCAGCACAGCACAGCACAGCTCTGGGCAGTGACCGGGAGGAGAGCACACTGACACCAGCACAGCACATCACAGCTCTGGCCAGTGTCTTGGAAGAGAGCACACTGACACCAGCATAGCACAGCACAGCACAGCTCTGGCCAGTGTCCTGGAGGAGAGCACACTGATACCAGCACAGCACTGAACAACTCTGGCCAGTGTCCTGGAGTAGAGCACACTGACACCAGCACAGCAAAGCAGAGCTCTGGCCAGTGTCCAGGAGGAGAGCACACTGACACCAGCACAGCACAGCACAGCACAGCTCTGGGCAGAGTCCTGGAGGAGAGCACACTGACACCAGCACAGCACACCACTCTCTGGCCAGTGTCCTGGAAGAGAGCACACTGACACCAGCACACCACAGCACAGCACAGCTCTGGGCACTGTCCTGGAGGAGAGCACACTAACACCGCCACAGCACAGAACAGATATGGACATTGTCCTGGAGGAGAGCACACAGATACCAGCACAGCACAGCACAGCTCTGGGCAGTGTCCTGGAGGAGAGCACACTAACACCATCCCAGCACAGCAAGCACAGCTCTGGCCAGTGTCCTGGAGGAGATCACACTGACACCAGCACAGCACAGCACAGCTCTGGCCTGTGTCCTGGAGGAGAGCACACTTACACCAGCACAGCACAGCACAGCACCGCTCTGGCCAGTGTCCTGGAGGAGAGCACACTGACACCAGCACAGCACAGCACAGCACCGCTCTGGCCAGTGTCCTGGAGGAGAGCACACTGACACCAGCACAGCACAGCACAGCTCTGGCCTACGTCCTGGAGGAGCGCACACTAACACCAGCACAGCACAGCACAGCACAGCACAGCACAGCTCTTGGCAGTGTCCGGGAGCAGAACACACTGACACCAGCACAGCACAGCACAGCTCTGGGCGGTATCCTGGAGGAGAGCACACTGACACCAACACAGCACAGCACAGCCCAATCTGGCCCGTGTACTGGAGGAGAGCACACTGACACCAGCATAGCACAGCACAGCTCTGGGCAGTGTCCTGGAGGAGAGCACACTGACCCCAGAACAGCACAGCACAGCACAGCACAGCTCTGGGCCGTGTCCTGGAGGAGAGCACACTGACACCAGCACAGGACAGCACAGCTCTGGCCAGTGTCCTGGAGGAGAGCACACTGACATCAGCACAGCACAGCACAGCTCTTGCCAGTGTCCTGGAGGAGAGCACAATGACACCAGCACAGCACAGCACAGCACAGCTCTGGGCAGTGTCCTGGAGGAGACCACAGTGACACCAGCACAGCATAGCACAGCTCTGGGTAGTGTCCTGGAAGAGAGCACACTGATACCAGCACAGCATAGCACAGCACCGCTCTGGGCAGTGTCCTGGAGGAGAGCACACTAACACCAGCACAGCACAGCACAGCACAGCACAGAAGAGCTCTGGCCAGTGTCCTGGAGGAGAGCACACTGACACCAGCACAGCACAGCACAGCTCTGGGCAGTGTCCTGGACGAGAGCACACTGACACCAGCACAGCACAGCACAGCTCTGGCCAGTGTCCTGGAGGAGAGCACACTGAAACCAGCACAGCACAGCACAGCTCTGGGCAGTGTCATGCAGGAGAGCACACTGACACCTGCATATCACAGCACAGCATAGCTCTGGGCAGTGTCGTGGAGGAGAGCACACTGACAGCAGCACAGCACAGCACAGCACAGCTCTGGGCAGTGTCCTGGAGGAGAGCACACTGACACCAGCACAGCACAGCTGTGCTCTGTTCCAGTGTCATGGAGGAGAGCACACTGACACCTGCATAGCACAGCACAGCACTGCTCTGGCCAGTGTTCTGGAGAAGAGCACACTGACACCAGCATAGCACAGCACAGCACAGCTGTGTCCAGTGTCTTAGAGGAGAGCACACTGACACCAGCACAGCACAGCACAGCTCTGGCCATTGTCCTGGAGGGAAGCACACTGACACCAGAACAGCACAGCACAGGACAGCTCTGGGCAGTGTCCTGCAGTAGAGCACTCTGACACAAGCACAGCACAGCACAGCACAGCTCTGGCCAGTGTCCTGGAGGAGAGCACACTGACACCAGCACTGCACAGCACAGCTCTGGCCAGTGTCATGGAGGAGAGCACACTGACACCAGCACAGCACAGCACAGCTCTGGGCAGTTTCCTGGAGGAGAGCACACTGACACCAGCACAGCACAGCACAGCACAGCACAGCTCAGCACAGCACAGCTCAGCACAGCACAGCACAGCACAGCACAGCTCTGGCCAGTGTCCTGGAGGAGAGCACACTTATACCAGCACGGCGCAGCACAGCTCTGGGCAGTGTCCTGGAGGAGACCACACTGACACCAGCATAGCACAGAACTGGGCAGTGTCCAGGAAGAGAGCACACTGACACCACAACAGCACAGCACAGCACAGCACAGCACAGCACAGCACAGTTCTGGGCAGTGTCCTGTAGTAGAGCACACTGACACCAGCACAGCACAGCACAGCACAACACAGCACAGCACAGCACAGCACAGCACAGCTCTAGCCATTGTCCTGGACGAGAGCACACTGACACCAGCACAGCACAGCACAGCTCTGTGCAGTGTCCTGGAGGAGAGCACACTGAAACCAGCACAGCACAGCACAGCTCTGGGCAGTGTCGTGCAGGAGAGCACACTGACACCTGCATAGCACAGCACAGCATAGCTCTGGGCAGTGTCGTGGAGGAGAGCACACTGACAGCAGCACAGCACAGCACAGCACAGCTCTGGGCAGTGTCCTGGAGGAGAGCACACTGACACCAGCACAGCACAGCTGTGCTCTGGCCAGTGTCATGGAGGAGAGCACACTGACACCTGCATAGCACAGCACAGCACTGCTCTGGCCAGTGTTCTGGAGAAGAGCACACTGACACCAGCATAGCACAGCACAGCACAGCTGTGTCCAGTGTCTTGGAGGAGAGCACACTGACACCAGCACAGCACAGCACAGCTCTGGCCATTGTCCTGGAGGGAAGCACACTGACACCAGAACAGCAGAGCACAGGACAGCTCTGGGCAGTGTCCTGCAGTAGAGCACTCTGACACAAGCACAGCACAGCACAGCACAGCTCTGGCCAGTGTCCTGGAGGAGAGCACACTGACACCAGCACAGCACAGCACAGCTCTGGCCAGTGTCCTGGAGGAGAGCACACTGACACCAGCACAGCACAGCACAGCTCTGGGCAGTGTCCTGGAGGAGAGCACTCTGACACCAGCACAGCACAGCATAGCACAGCTCTGGGCAGTGTCCAGGAGGAGACTACAGTGACACCAGCACAGCACAGCACAGCTCTGGGCAGTATCCTGGAGGAGAGCACATTGACACCAGCACAGCACAGCACAGCAACGCTCTGGCCAGTGTCCTGGAGGAGAGCACACTGACACCAGCACAGCACAGCTCTGGGCAGTGTCCTGGAGCAGACCACACTGACACCAGCACAGCACAGCACAGCACAGCACAGCACAGCACAGCACAGCACATCACAGCACAGCACAGCTCTGGCCAGTGTCCTGTAGGAGAGCACACTGATACCAGCACAGCACAGGACAGCACAGCTCTGGGCAGTGTCCTGGAGGAGAGCACACTGACACCAGCACATTATAGCACAGCACAGCACAGCACCGAACAGCACATCACAGCACAGCACAGCACAGCTCTGGGCAGTGTCCTGTAGTAGAGCACACTGACACCAGCACAGCACAGCACAGCTCTGGGCAGTGTCCTGGAGGAGAGCACACTGACACCAGCACAGCACAGCTCTGGGCAGTGTCCTGGAGGAGAGCACACTGACACCAGCACAGCACAGCACAGCACAGCACAGCACAACACAGCTCTGACCAGTGTCCTGGAGGAGATCACACTGATACCAGCACAGCGCAGCACAGCTCTGGCCAGTGTTCTGGAGAAGAGAACACTGATACCAGCACAGCGCAGCACAGCACCGAACAGCACATCACAGCACAGCACAGCTCTGGGCTGTGTACTGTAGTAGAGCACACTGACACCAGCACAGCACAGCACAGCTCTGGGCAGTGTCCGGGAGGAGAGCACACTGAACGAGCACAGCACAGCACAGCACAGCTCTGGCCAGTGTCCTGGAGGGGAAGACACTGACAGCAGCACAGCACAGCACAACACAGCACAGCTCTGGGCAGTTTCCTGGAGGAGAGCACACTGACACCAGCACAGCACAGCACAGCACAGCACAGCACAGCACAGCTCTGGCCAGTGTCCTGGAGGAGAGCACACTGATACCAGCACAGCGCAGCACAGCTCTCGGCAGTGTCCTGGAGGAGAGCACACTGACACCAGCACAGCACAGCACAGCACAGCACAGCACAGCACAGCACAGCACAGCACAGCATAGCACAGCACAGCACAGCACAGCACAGCACAGTACAGCTCTGGGCAGTGTCCTGTAGTAAAGCACACTGACACCAGCACAGTACAGCACAGCACAGCTCTGGCCAGTGTCCGGGAGGAGAGCACACTGACACGAGCACAGCACAGCACAGCACAGCTCTGGGCAAGGTCCTGGAGGAGACCACACTTACACAAGCAAAGCACAGCACAGCACAGCCCTGGGCAGTGTCCTTGAGGAGACCACACTGACACCAGCACTGCACAGCACAGCTCTGGCCAGTGTCCTGGAGGAGAGCACACTGACACCAGCACAGCACAGCACAGCTCGGGGCAGTGTCCTGGAAGAGAGCAAACTGACACCACCAAGGCACAGCATAGCTCTGGCCCGTGTCCTGGAGGAGACCACAATGACAACAGCAAAGCACTGCACAGCTCTGGGCAGTGTTTGGGAGGAAAGTACACTGACACCAGGATAGCACAGCACAGCTCTGGGCAGTGTCTTGGAGGAGAGCACACTGACACCAGCACAGCACAGCACAGCTCTGGGCAGAGTCCGGGAGGAGAGTACACTAACACCAGCACAGCACATCGCAGCTCTGGCCAGTGTCCTGGAAGAGAGCACACTGACACCAGCATAGCACAGCACAGCACAGCTCTGGCCAGTGTCTTGGAGGAGAGCACACTGATATCAGCACAGCACTGAACAACTCTGGCCAGTGTCCTGGAGGAGAGCACACTGTCACCAGCACAGCAAAGCAGAGCTCTGGCCAGTGTACAGGAGGAGAGTACACTGACACCAGCACAGCACAGCACAGCACAGCTCTGGGCAGAGTCCTGGAGGAGAGCACACTGACACCAGCACAGCACACCACACTCTGGCCAGTGTCCTGGAAGGGAGCACACTGACACCAGCACACCACAGCACAGCACAGCTCTGGGCAGTGTCCTGGAGGAGAGCACACTGACACCAGCACAGCATAGCACAGCAAAGGACAGCACAGCACAGCACAGCACAGCACAAGACAGTGTCCTGGAATAGAGCACACTGACACCAGCACTGCACAGCACAGCTCTGGGCAGTGTCCTGGAGGAGAGCACACTGACACCAGCACAGCACAGCACAGCACTGCACAGCACTGGGCAAGTTCCTGGAGGAGACCACACTGACACCAGCACAGCACATCACAGCACTTCTCTGGGCAGTGTCCTGGAGGAGAGCATACTGACACCAGCACAGCATAGCACAGCTCTGGCCAGTGTCCTGGATGAGAGCACACTGACACCAGCACAGCAAAGCACCGCTCTAGCCAGTGTCCTGGAGGAGAGCACACTGATACCAGCACAGCGCAGCACAGCACAGCTCTGGGCAGTGTCCTGGAGGAGACCGCACTGGTACCAGCACAGCGCAGCACAGCACAGACCTGGGCAGTGTCCTGGAGGAGAGCACACTGATACCAGCACAGCGCAGCACAGCACAGCCCTGGGCAGTGTCCTGGAGGAGAGCACACTGACCTCAGCACAGCACAGCACAGCTCTAGCCAGTGTCCTGGAGGAGACCACACTGACACCAGCACAGCACAGAACAGCTATGGGCAGTGTCCTGAAGGAGAGCACACTGACAACAGCACAGCACAGCACAGCTCTGGCCAGTGTCCTGGAGGAGAGCACACTGAAACCAGCACAGCACAGCTCGAGGCAGTGTCCTGGAGGAGAGCAAACTGACACCAGCACAGCACAGCACAGCTCTGGCCAGTGTCCTGGAGGAGAGCACACTGACACCAGCGCAGCACAGCACAGCTCTGGGCAATGTCCTGGAGGAGAGCACACTGACACCAGCACTGCACAGCACAGCGCGGGGCAGTGTCCTGGAGTGGACCACATTGACACCAGCACAGCACAGCACAACATAGCACAACACTGGCCAGTGTCCTGAAGGAGAGCACACTGACACCAGCACAGCACAGCACAGCACAGCACAGAACAGCACAGCACAGCACAGCACAGCACAGCACAGCACAGCACAGCACAGCACAGCACAGCACAGCACAGCACAGCACTGGCCAGTTTCCTGGAGGAGACCACACTGACACCAGCACAGCACAGCACAGCACAGCTCTGGGCTGTGTCCTGGAGGAGAGCACACTGATACCAGTACAGCATAGCACAGCACAGCACAGCACAGCACACCACAGCCCAGCACAGCACAGCACAGCACAGCACAGCTCTGGACAGTGTCCTGGAGTAGAGCACACTGACACCAGCACAGCACAGCACAGGTCTGGGCAGTGTCCTGGATAGAAAACACTGACACCAGCACAGCATAGCACAGCACAGCACAGCTCTGGCCAGTGTCCTGGAAGAGAGCACACTGATACCAGCACAGCGCAGCACAGCTCTGGGCAATGTCCTGGAGGAGACCACACTGACACCAGCACAGCACAGCTCTGGGCAGTGTCCTGGAGGAGAGCACACTGACACCAGCACAGCACAGCACAGCTCTGGCCAGTGTCCTGGAGGAGAGCACAGTGAGACCCGCACAGCACAGCACAGCACAGCACAGCTCTGGGTAGAGTCCTGGAGGAGAGCACACTGACACCAGCACGGCACACCACAGCTCTGGCCAGTGTCCTCGAGGAGAGCACACTGACACCAGCACACCACAGCACAGCACAGCTCTGGGCAGTGTCCTGGAGGAGAGCACACTAACACCGGCACAGCACAGAACAGCTCTAGACAGTGTCCTGAGGAGAGCACACTGACACCAGCACAGCAAGCACAGCTCTGGCCAGTGTCCTGGAGGAGCGCACACTGACACCAGCGCAGCACAGCACAGCACAGCTCTGGGCAGTGTCCTGGAGGAGAGCACACTGACACCATCACAGCCCAGCTCTGGCCAGTGTCCTGGTGGAGAGCACACTGACACCAGCACAGCACACACACCTCAGGCCAGTGTCCTGGAGGAGAGCACACTGACACCAGCACAGCACAGTACAGCTCAGGGCAGTGTCCTTGAGGAGAGCACACTGACACCAGTACAGCACCGTACAGCTCTGGGCAGTGTCCTGGAGGAGAGCACACTGACACCAGCACAGCACAGTACAGCTCTGGGCAGTATCCTGGAGGAGAGCACACTGACACCAGCGTAGCACAGCATAGCTCTGGCCAGTGTCCTTGATGAGAGCACACTGACACCAGCATAGCACAGAACAGCACAGCTCTGGCCAGTGTCCTGGAGGAGAGCACACTAACACCAGCACAGCATAGCACAGCTCTGGCCAGTGTCCTGGAGGGGAGCACACTGACACCAGCACAGCACAGCACAGCTCTGGCCAGTGTCCTGGAGGGGAGCACACTGACACCAGCACAGCACAGCACAGCACAGCTCTGGGTAGTGTCCTGGAGGAGAGCACACTGACACCAGCACAGCACAGCACAGCTCTGGCCAGTGTCCAGGAGGAGAGCACACTGATACCAGCACAGCACAGCACAGCTCTGGGCAGTGTCCTGGAGGAGAGCACTCTGACACCAGGACAGCACAGCATAGCACAGCTCTGGTCAGTGTCCTGGAGGAGAGCACACTAACACCAGCACAGCACACTCTGCGCAGGGTCCTGGAGGAGAGCACACTGACACCAGCACAGCACAGCACAGCACAGCACAAAACAGCTCTGGCCAGTGTCCTGGAGGAGAGCACACTGACTCCAGCACAGCACAGCACTGTTCTGGCCAGTGTCCTGGAGGAGATCACACTGACACCAGCACAGCACAGCACAGGTCTCAGCAGTGTCCTGGAGGAGAGCACACTGACATCAGCACAGCACAGCACAGCTCTGGCCAGTGTCCTGGAGGAGACCACACTGACACCAGCACAGCACAGATCTGAGCAATGTCCTGGAGGAGAGCACACTGACACCAGCACAGCACAGCACAGCACAGCACAGCTCTGGACATTGTCCTGGAGGAGACCACACTGATACCAGCACAGCACAGGACAGCACAGCTCTGGGCAGTGTCCTGGAGGAGAGCAAACTGACACCAGCACAGCATAGCACAGAACAGCACAGCCCAGAACAGCACAGCAAAGCACAGCACAGCACAGCACAGCTCAGGACAGTGGCCTGGAGTAGAGCACACTGACACGAGCACAGGACAGCACAGCTCTGGGCAGTGTCCTGTAGGAGAGCACACTGACACCTGCACAGCACAGCACAGCACAGTGCAGCACAGCTCTGGGAAGTGTCCTGGAGGAGAGCACACTGATACCAGCACAGCGCAGCACAGCTCTGGGCCGTGTCCTGGAGGAGAGCACACTGACACCTGCATAGCACAGCACAGCACAGCTCTGGCCTGTGTCCTGGAGGGGAGCACACTGACACCAGCACAGCACAGCACGGCTCTGGCCAGTGTCCTGATGGAGAGCACACTGACACCAGCACAGCACAGTACAGCTCTGGCCTTTGTCCTGGTGGAGAGCACACTGACACCAGCACAGCGCAGCACATACAGCACAGCTCTGGCCAGTGTCCTGGAGGAGAGCACACTGATACCAGCACATCTCAGCACAGCTCTGGGCAGTATCCTGGAGGAGACCACACTGACACCAGCACAGCACACTCTGCGCAGTGTACTGGAGGAGAGCACACTGACACCAGCACAGCACAGCACAGCACAGCACAGCACAGCACAGCACAGCACAACACAGCACAGCTCGGGGCAGTGTCCTGAAGGAGAGCACACTGACACCAGCACAGCATCGCACCGTACAGCACAGCACAGCACAGCACAGCACAGTACCGCTCTCGCCAGTGTCCTGGAGGAGACCACCCTGACACCAAAACAGTACATCACAGCACTGCTCTGGGCAGTACAGCACAGCACAGCTCTGGGAAGTGTCCTGAAAGATTCCACATTGCCACCAGCACAGCACAGCATAGCTCTGGGCAGTGTCCTGGAGGAGAGCACACTGACACCAGCACAGCACAACACAGCACAGCACAGCTCCGGCCAGTGTCCTAGAGGAGACCACACTGACACCAGCACGGCACAGCACAGCTCTGGCCAGTGTCCTGGAGGAGAGCACACTGACACCAGCACAGCACAGCACAGCTCTGGGCAGTGTCCTGGAGGAGAGCACACTGACACCAGCACAGCACAGCACAGCACAGCTCTGGCCAGTGTCCTGGAGGGGACCACACTGACACCAGCAAAGAACAGCACAACACAGCACAGCTATGGGCAGTGTCCTGGAGGAGAGCACACTGACACCAGCACAGCACAGCACAGCTCTGGGCCATGTCCTGGAGGAGAGCACACTGACACCAGCACAGCACAGCACAGCACAGCTCTGGCCAGTGTCTTGGAGGGGACCACACTGACACTAGCACAGAACAGCACAACACAGCACAGCTCTGGCCAGTGTCCTGGAGGAGAGCACACTGACACCAGCACAGCACAGCACAGCACAGCTCTGGCCAGTGTCCTGGAGGAGAGCACACTGACACCAGCACAGCACAGTACAGCTCTGGGCAGTATCCTGGAGGAGAGCACACTGACACCAGCGTAGCACAGCATAGCTCTGGCCAGTGTCCTTGATGAGAGCACACTGACACCAGCATAGCACGGAACAGCACAGCTCTGGCCAGTGTCCTGGAGGAGAGCACACTAACACCAGCACAGCATAGCACAGCTCTGGCCAGTGTCCTGGAGGGGAGCACACTGACACCAGCACAGCACAGCACAGCTCTGGCCAGTGTCCTGGAGGGGAGCACACTGACACCAGCACAGCACAGCACAGCTCTGGGTAGTGTCCTGGAGGAGAGCACACTGACACCAGCACAGCACAGCACAGCTCTGGCCAGTGTCCAGGAGGAGAGCACACTGATACCAGCACAGCACAGCACAGCTCTGGGCAGTGTCCTGGAGGAGAGCACTCTGACACCAGGACAGCACAGCATAGCACAGCTCTGGTCAGTGTCCTGGAGGAGAGCACACTAACACCAGCACAGCACACTCTGCGCAGGGTCCTGGAGGAGAGCACACTGACACCAGCACAGCACAGCACAGCACAGCACAAAACAGCTCTGGCCAGTGTCCTGGAGGAGAGCACACTGACTCCAGCACAGCACAGCACTGTTCTGGCCAGTGTCCTGGAGGAGATCACACTGACACCAGCACAGCACAGCACAGGTCTCAGCAGTGTCCTGGAGGAGAGCACACTGACATCAGCACAGCACAGCACAGCTCTGGCCAGTGTCCTGGAGGAGACCACACTGACACCAGCACAGCACAGATCTGAGCAATGTCCTGGAGGAGAGCACACTGACACCAGCACAGCACAGCACAGCACAGCACAGCTCTGGACATTGTCCTGGAGGAGACCACACTGATACCAGCACAGCACAGGACAGCACAGCTCTGGGCAGTGTCCTGGAGGAGAGCAAACTGACACCAGCACAGCATAGCACAGAACAGCACAGCCCAGAACAGCACAGCAAAGCACAGCACAGCACAGCACAGCTCAGGACAGTGGCCTGGAGTAGAGCACACTGACACGAGCACAGGACAGCACAGCTCTGGGCAGTGTCCTGTAGGAGAGCACACTGACACCTGCACAGCACAGCACAGCACAGTGCAGCACAGCTCTGGGAAGTGTCCTGGAGGAGAGCACACTGATACCAGCACAGCGCAGCACAGCTCTGGGCCGTGTCCTGGAGGAGAGCACATTGACACCTGCATAGCACAGCACAGCACAGCTCTGGCCTGTGTCCTGGAGGGGAGCACACTGACACCAGCACAGCACAGCACGGCTCTGGCCAGTGTCCTGATGGAGAGCACACTGACACCAGCACAGCACAGTACAGCTCTGGCCTTTGTCCTGGTGGAGAGCACACTGACACCAGCACAGCGCAGCACATACAGCACAGCTCTGGCCAGTGTCCTGGAGGAGAGCACACTGATACCAGCACATCTCAGCACAGCTCTGGGCAGTATCCTGGAGGAGACCACACTGACACCAGCACAGCACACTCTGCACAGTGTACTGGAGGAGAGCACACTGACACCAGCACAGCACAGCACAGCACAGCACAGCACAGCACAACACAGCACAGCTCGGGGCAGTGTCCTGAAGGAGAGCACACTGACACCAGCACAGCATCGCACCGTACAGCACAGCACAGCACAGTACCGCTCTCGCCAGTGTCCTGGAGGAGACCACCCTGACACCAAAACAGTACATCACAGCACTGCTCTGGGCAGTACAGCACAGCACAGCTCTGGGAAGTGTCCTGAAAGATTCCACATTGCCACCAGCACAGCACAGCATAGCTCTGGGCAGTGTCCTGGAGGAGAGCACACTGACACCAGCACAGCACAACACAGCACAGCACAGCTCCGGCCAGTGTCCTAGAGGAGACCACACTGACACCAGCACGGCACAGCACAGCTCTGGCCAGTGTCCTGGAGGAGAGCACACTGACACCAGCACAGCACAGCACAGCTCTGGGCAGTGTCCTGGAGGAGAGCACACTGACACCAGCACAGCACAGCACAGCACAGCTCTGGCCAGTGTCCTGGAGGGGACCACACTGACACCAGCAAAGAACAGCACAACACAGCACAGCTATGGGCAGTGTCCTGGAGGAGAGCACACTGACACCAGCACAGCACAGCACAGCTCTGGGCCATGTCCTGGAGGAGAGCACACTGACACCAGCACAGCACAGCACAGCACAACTCTGGCCAGTGTCTTGGAGGGGACCACACTGACACTAGCACAGAACAGCACAACACAGCACAGCTCTGGCCAGTGTCCTGGAGGAGAGCACACTGACACCAGCACAGCACAGTACAGCTCTGGGCAGTATCCTGGAGGAGAGCACACTGACACCAGCGTAGCACAGCATAGCTCTGGCCAGTGTCCTTGATGAGAGCACACTGACACCAGCATAGCACAGAACAGCACAGCTCTGGCCAGTGTCCTGGAGGAGAGCACACTAACACCAGCACAGCATAGCACAGCTCTGGCCAGTGTCCTGGAGGGGAGCACACTGACACCAGCACAGCACAGCACAGCTCTGGCCAGTGTCCTGGAGGGGAGCACACTGACACCAGCACAGCACAGCACAGCTCTGGGTAGTGTCCTGGAGGAGAGCACACTGACACCAGCACAGCACAGCACAGCTCTGGCCAGTGTCCAGGAGGAGAGCACACTGATACCAGCACAGCACAGCACAGCTCTGGGCAGTGTCCTGGAGGAGAGCACTCTGACACCAGGACAGCACAGCATAGCACAGCTCTGGTCAGTGTCCTGGAGGAGAGCACACTAACACCAGCACTGCACACTCTGCGCAGGGTCCTGGAGGAGAGCACACTGACACCAGCACAGCACAGCACAGCACAGCACAAAACAGCTCTGGCCAGTGTCCTGGAGGAGAGCACACTGACTCCAGCACAGCACAGCACTGTTCTGGCCAGTGTCCTGGAGGAGATCACACTGACACCAGCACAGCACAGCACAGGTCTCAGCAGTGTCCTGGAGGAGAGCACACTGACATCAGCACAGCACAGCACAGCTCTGGCCAGTGTCCTGGAGGAGACCACACTGACACCAGCACAGCACAGATCTGAGCAATGTCCTGGAGGAGAGCACACTGACACCAGCACAGCACAGCACAGCACAGCTCTGGGCAGTGTCCTGGAGGAGAGCAAACTGACACCAGCACAGCATAGCACAGAACAGCACAGCCCAGAACAGCACAGCAAAGCACAGCACAGCACAGCACAGCTCAGGACAGTGGCCTGGAGTAGAGCACACTGACACGAGCACAGGACAGCACAGCTCTGGGCAGTGTCCTGTAGGAGAGCACACTGACACCTGCACAGCACAGCACAGCACAGTGCAGCACAGCTCTGGGAAGTGTCCTGGAGGAGAGCACACTGATACCAGCACAGCGCAGCACAGCTCTGGGCCGTGTCCTGGAGGAGAGCACACTGACACCTGCATAGCACAGCACAGCACAGCTCTGGCCTGTGTCCTGGAGGGGAGCACACTGACACCAGCACAGCACAGCACGGCTCTGGCCAGTGTCCTGATGGAGAGCACACTGACACCAGCACAGCACAGTACAGCTCTGGCCTTTGTCCTGGTGGAGAGCACACTGACACCAGCACAGCGCAGCACATACAGCACAGCTCTGGCCAGTGTCCTGGAGGAGAGCACACTGATACCAGCACATCTCAGCACAGCTCTGGGCAGTATCCTGGAGGAGACCACACTGACACCAGCACAGCACACTCTGCGCAGTGTACTGGAGGAGAGCACACTGACACCAGCACAGCACAGCACAGCACAGCACAGCACAGCACAGCACAGCACAACACAGCACAGCTCGGGGCAGTGTCCTGAAGGAGAGCACACTGACACCAGCACAGCATCGCACCGTACAGCACAGCACAGCACAGCACAGCACAGCACAGTACCGCTCTCGCCAGTGTCCTGGAGGAGACCACCCTGACACC
This sequence comes from Erinaceus europaeus, assembly GCF_950295315.1. NCBI lineage: Eukaryota > Metazoa > Chordata > Mammalia > Eulipotyphla > Erinaceidae > Erinaceus > Erinaceus europaeus. The sequence continues at coordinate 201,075,987 of NC_080163.1, read as the reverse complement.
AAAACAGTACATCACAGCACTGCTCTGGGCAGTACAGCACAGCACAGCTCTGGGAAGTGTCCTGAAAGATTCCACATTGCCACCAGCACAGCACAGCATAGCTCTGGGCAGTGTCCTGGAGGAGAGCACACTGACACCAGCACAGCACAACACAGCACAGCACAGCTCCGGCCAGTGTCCTAGAGGAGACCACACTGACACCAGCACGGCACAGCACAGCTCTGGCCAGTGTCCTGGAGGAGAGCACACTGACACCAGCACAGCACAGCACAGCTCTGGGCAGTGTCCTGGAGGAGAGCACACTGACACCAGCACAGCACAGCACAGCACAGCTCTGGCCAGTGTCCTGGAGGGGACCACACTGACACCAGCAAAGAACAGCACAACACAGCACAGCTATGGGCAGTGTCCTGGAGGAGAGCACACTGACACCAGCACAGCACAGCACAGCTCTGGGCCATGTCCTGGAGGAGAGCACACTGACACCAGCACAGCACAGCACAGCACAGCTCTGGCCAGTGTCTTGGAGGGGACCACACTGACACTAGCACAGAACAGCACAACACAGCACAGCTCTGGCCAGTGTCCTGGAGGAGAGCACACTGACACCAGCACAGCACAGCACAGCACAGCTCTGGCCAGTGTCCTGGAGGAGAGCACACTGACACCAGCACAGCACAGTACAGCTCTGGGCAGTATCCTGGAGGAGAGCACACTGACACCAGCGTAGCACAGCATAGCTCTGGCCAGTGTCCTTGATGAGAGCACACTGACACCAGCATAGCACAGAACAGCACAGCTCTGGCCAGTGTCCTGGAGGAGAGCACACTAACACCAGCACAGCATAGCACAGCTCTGGCCAGTGTCCTGGAGGGGAGCACACTGACACCAGCACAGCACAGCACAGCTCTGGCCAGTGTCCTGGAGGGGAGCACACTGACACCAGCACAGCACAGCACAGCACAGCTCTGGGTAGTGTCCTGGAGGAGAGCACACTGACACCAGCACAGCACAGCACAGCTCTGGCCAGTGTCCAGGAGGAGAGCACACTGATACCAGCACAGCACAGCACAGCTCTGGGCAGTGTCCTGGAGGAGAGCACTCTGACACCAGGACAGCACAGCATAGCACAGCTCTGGTCAGTGTCCTGGAGGAGAGCACACTAACACCAGCACAGCACACTCTGCGCAGGGTCCTGGAGGAGAGCACACTGACACCAGCACAGCACAGCACAGCACAGCACAAAACAGCTCTGGCCAGTGTCCTGGAGGAGAGCACACTGACTCCAGCACAGCACAGCACTGTTCTGGCCAGTGTCCTGGAGGAGATCACACTGACACCAGCACAGCACAGCACAGGTCTCAGCAGTGTCCTGGAGGAGAGCACACTGACATCAGCACAGCACAGCACAGCTCTGGCCAGTGTCCTGGAGGAGACCACACTGACACCAGCACAGCACAGATCTGAGCAATGTCCTGGAGGAGAGCACACTGACACCAGCACAGCACAGCACAGCACAGCACAGCTCTGGACATTGTCCTGGAGGAGACCACACTGATACCAGCACAGCACAGGACAGCACAGCTCTGGGCAGTGTCCTGGAGGAGAGCAAACTGACACCAGCACAGCATAGCACAGAACAGCACAGCCCAGAACAGCACAGCAAAGCACAGCACAGCACAGCACAGCTCAGGACAGTGGCCTGGAGTAGAGCACACTGACACGAGCACAGGACAGCACAGCTCTGGGCAGTGTCCTGTAGGAGAGCACACTGACACCTGCACAGCACAGCACAGCACAGTGCAGCACAGCTCTGGGAAGTGTCCTGGAGGAGAGCACACTGATACCAGCACAGCGCAGCACAGCTCTGGGCCGTGTCCTGGAGGAGAGCACACTGACACCTGCATAGCACAGCACAGCACAGCTCTGGCCTGTGTCCTGGAGGGGAGCACACTGACACCAGCACAGCACAGCACGGCTCTGGCCAGTGTCCTGATGGAGAGCACACTGACACAAGCACAGCACAGTACAGCTCTGGCCTTTGTCCTGGTGGAGAGCACACTGACACCAGCACAGCGCAGCACATACAGCACAGCTCTGGCCAGTGTCCTGGAGGAGAGCACACTGATACCAGCACATCTCAGCACAGCTCTGGGCAGTATCCTGGAGACCACACTGACACCAGCACAGCACACTCTGCGCAGTGTACTGGAGGAGAGCACACTGACACCAGCACAGCACAGCACAGCACAGCACAGCACAGCACAGCACAGCACAGCACAGCACAACACAGCACAGCTCGGGGCAGTGTCCTGAAGGAGAGCACACTGACACCAGCACAGCATCGCACCGTACAGCACAGCACAGCACAGCACAGCACAGTACCGCTCTCGCCAGTGTCCTGGAGGAGACCACCCTGACACCAAAACAGTACATCACAGCACTGCTCTGGGCAGTACAGCACAGCACAGCTCTGGGAAGTGTCCTGAAAGATTCCACATTGCCACCAGCACAGCACAGCATAGCTCTGGGCACAACACAGCACAGCACAGGTATGGGCAGTGTCCTGGAGGAGAGCACACTGACACCAGCACAGCACAACACAGCACAGCACAGCTCCGGCCAGTGTCCTAGAGGAGACCACACTGACACCAGCACGGCACAGCACAGCTCTGGCCAGTGTCCTGGAGGAGAGCACACTGACACCAGCACAGCACAGCACAGCTCTGGGCAGTGTCCTGGAGGAGAGCACACTGACACCAGCACAGCACAGCACAGCACAGCTCTGGCCAGTGTCCTGGAGGGGACCACACTGACACCAGCAAAGAACAGCACAACACAGCACAGCTATGGGCAGTGTCCTGGAGGAGAGCACACTGACACCAGCACAGCACAGCACAGCTCTGGGCCATGTCCTGGAGGAGAGCACACTGACACCAGCACAGCACAGCACAGCACAGCTCTGGCCAGTGTCTTGGAGGGGACCACACTGACACTAGCACAGAACAGCACAACACAGCACAGCTCTGGCCAGTGTCCTGGAGGAGAGCACACTGACACCAGCACAGCACAGCACAGCACAGCTCTGGCCAGTGTCCTGGAGGAGAGCACACTGACACCAGCACAGCACAGCTCTGGGCAGTGTCCTGGAGGAGAGCACACTGACACCAGCACAGCACAGCACAGCACAGCACAGCTCTGGCCAGTGTCCTGGAGGAGAGCACACTGACACCAGCACAGCAGAGCACAGCTCTGGGCAGTGTCCTGGAGGAGAGCACACTGACACCAGCACAGCACAGCACAGCACAGCTCTGGCCAGTGTCCTGGAGGGGACCACACTGACACCAGCACAGAACAGCACAACACAGCACAGGTATGGGCAGTGTCCTGGAGGAGAGCACACTGACACCAGCACAGCACAGCACAGCTCTGGGCAGTGTCCTGGAGGAGAGCACACTGACACCAGCATAGCACAGAACAGCACAGCTCTGACCAGTGTCCTGGAGGAGAGTACACTGACATCAGCACAGCACAGCACAGCTCTGGCCAGTGTCCTGGAGGAGTCCACACTGACACCAGCACAGCACAGATCTGGGCAATGTCCTGGAGGAGAGCACACTGACACCAGCACAGCACAGCACAGCTCTGGACATTGTCCTGGAGGAGACCACACTGATACCAGCACAGCACAGTACAGCACAGCTCTGGGCAGTGTCCTGGAGGAGAGCAAACTGACACCAGCACAGCATAGCACAGAACAGCACAGCCCAGAACAGCACAGCAAAGCACAGCACAGCACAGCACAGCTCAGGACAGTGGCCTGGAGTAGAGCACACTGACACGAGCACAGGACAGCACAGCTCTGGGCAGTGTCCTGGAGGAGAGCACACTGACACCTGCACAGCACAGCACAGCACAGCACAGCTCTGGCCAGTGTCCTGGAGCAGAGCACACTGATACCAGCACAGTGCAGCACAGCTCTGGGAAGTGTCCTGGAGGAGAGCACACTGATACCAGCACAGTGCAGCACAGCTCTGGGCCGTGTCCTGGAGGAGAGCACACTGACACCTGCATAGCACAGCACAGCACAGCTCTGGCCTGTGTCCTGGAGGGGAGCACACTGACACCAGCACAGCACAGCACGGCTCTGGCTAGTGTCCTGATGGAGAGCACACTGACACCAGCTCAGCACATTACAGCTCTGGCCTTTGTCCTGGTGGAGAGCACACTGACACCAGCACAGCGCAGCACATACAGCACAGCTCTGGCCAGTGTCCTGGAGGAGAGCACACTGATACCAGCACATCTCAGCACAGCTCTGGGCAGTGTCCTGGAGGAGAGCACACTGACACCAGCACATTATAGCACAGCACAGCACAGCACAGCACAGCACAGCACAGCACAGCACAGCTCTGGGCAGTGTCCTGTAGTAGAGCACACGGACACCAGCACAGCACAGCACAGCTCTGGGCAGTGTCCTGGAGGAGAGCACACTGACACCAGCACAGCACAGCACAGCACAGCTCTGGCCAGTGTCCTGGAGGGGACCACACTGACACCAGCACAGCACAGCACAACACAGTACAGCTCTGGCCAGTGTCCTGGAGGAGAGCACACTGACACCAGCACAGCACAGCACAGCACAGCACAGCACAGCACAGCACAGCTCTGGCCAGTGTCCTGGAGGAGAGCACACTGATACCAGCACAGCGCAGCAGAGCTCTGGGCAGTGTCCTGGAGGAGACCACACTGACATCAGCACAGCACAGAACAGGGCAGTGTCCAGGAGGAGAGCACACTGACACCAGAACAGCACAGCACAGCACAGCACAGTACAGCACAGCACAGCTCTGGGCAGTGTCCTGGAGGAGACCACACTGACACCAGCACAGCACAGCACAGCACAGCACAGCTCTGGGCAGTGTCCTGGAGGAGAGCACACTGACACCAGCACAGCATAGCACAGCAAAGGACAGCACAGCACAGCACAGCACAGGACAGTGTCCTGGAATAGAGCACACTGACACCAGCACTGCACAGCACAGCTCTGGGCAGTGTCCTGGAGGAGAGCACACTGACACCAGCACAGCACAGCACAGCACTGCACAGCACTGGGCAAGTTCCTGGAGGAGACCACACTGACACCAGCACAGCACATCACAGCACTTCTCTGGGCAGTGTCCTGGAGGAGAGCATACTGACACCAGCACAGCATAGCACATCTCTGGCCAGTGTCCTGGATGAGAGCACACTGACACCAGCACAGCAAAGCACCGCTCTAGCCAGTGTCCTGGAGGAGAGCACACTGATACCAGCACAGCGCAGCACAGCACAGCTCTGGGCAGTGTCCTGGAGGAGACCGCACTGATACCAGCACAGCGCAGCACAGCACAGCCCTGGTCAGTGTCCTGGAGGAGAGCACACTGATACCAGCACAGCGCAGCACAGCACAGCCCTGGGCAGTGTCCTGGAGGAGAGCACACTGACCTCAGCACAGCACAGCACAGCTCTAGCCAGTGTCCTGGAGGAGACCACACTGACACCAGCACAGCACAGAACAGCTATGGGCAGTGTCCTGAAGGAGAGCACACTGACAACAGCACAGCACAGCACAGCTCTGGCCAGTGTCCTGGAGGAGAGCACACTGAAACCAGCACAGCACAGCTCGAGGCAGTGTCCTGGAGGAGAGCAAACTGACACCAGCACAGCACAGCACAGCTCTGGCCAGTGTCCTGGAGGAGAGCACACTGACACCAGCGCAGCACAGCACAGCTCTGGGCAATGTCCTGGAGGAGAGCACACTGACACCAGCACTGCACAGCACAGCGCGGGGCAGTGTCCTGGAGTGGACCACATTGACACCAGCACAGCACAGCACAACATAGCACAACACTGGCCAGTGTCCTGGAGGAGAGCACACTGACACCAGCACAGCACAGCACAGCACAGAACAGCACAGCACAGCACAGCTCTGGGCAGTGTCCTGGAGGAGAGCACACTGATACCAGCACAGCGCAGCACAGCTCTGGGCAGTGTCCTGGAGGAGACCACATGACACCAGCACAGCACAGCTCTGGGCAGTGTCCTGGAGGAGAGCACACTGACACCAGCACAGCACAGCACAGCAGCACAGCACAGCACAGCACATCACAGCACAGCACAGCACAGCACAGCACAGCACAGCACAGCACAGCACAGCACAGCACTGGCCAGTGTCCTGCAGGAGACCACACTGACACCAGCACAGCACAGCACAGCACAGCTCTGGGCTGTGTCCTGGAGGAGAGCACACTGATACCAGCACAGCATAGCACAGCACAGCACAGCACAGCACAGCACAGCACAGCACAGCACAGCACAGCACAGCACAGCACAGCACAGCACAGCTCTGGACAGTGTCCTGGAGTAGAGCACACTGACACCAGCACAGCACAGCACAGGTCTGGGCAGTGTCCTGGATAGAAAACACTGACACCAGCACAGCATAGCACAGCACAGCACAGCTCTGGCCAGTGTCCTGGAGGAGAGCACACTGATACCAGCACAGCGCAGCACAGCTCTGGGCAATGTCCTGGAGGAGACCACACTGACACCAGCACAGCACAGCTCTGGGCAGTTTCCTGGAGGAGACCACACTGACACCAGCACAGCACAGCACAGCACAGCACAGCGCAGCACAGCTCTGGCCAGTGTCCTGGAGGAGACCACACTGACACCAGCACAGCACAGCACAGCACAGCTCTGGGCAGTGTCATGGAGGAGAGCACACTGACACCAGCACAGCATAGCACAGCACAGCACAGCACAGCACAGCACAGCACAGCACAGCATAGCACAGCACAGCACAGCACAGCACAGCTCTGGCCAGTGTCCTGAAGGAGAGCACACTGACCCCAGCACAGCACAGCACAGCTCTGGCCAGTGTCCTGGAGGAGACCACACTGACACCAGCACAGCACAGAACAGCTCTGGGCAGTGTCCTGAAGGAGAGCACACTGACACCAGCACAGCACAGCACAACATAGCACAGCACTGGCCAGTGTCCTGGAGGAGAGCACACTGACACCAGCACAGCACAGCACAGCACAGCACAGCACAGCACAGCACAGCACAGCACAGCACAGCACTACTCTGGGCAGTGTCCTGGAGGAGAGCACACTGATACCAGCACAGCGCAGCACAGCTCTGGACAGTGTCCTGGAGGAGACCACACTGACACCAGCACAGCACAGATCTGGGCAGTGTCCTCGGGGAGAGCACACTGACACCAGCACAGCACAGCACAGCACAGCACAGCACAGCACAGCACAGCACAGCACAGCACAGCACAGCACAGCACAGCACAGCACTGGCCAGTTTCCTGGAGGAGACCACACTGACACCAGCACAGCACAGCACAGCACAGCTCTGGGCTGTGTCCTGGAGGAGAGCACACTGATACCAGTACAGCATAGCACAGCACAGCACAGCACAGCACACCACAGCCCAGCACAGCACAGCACAGCACAGCACAGCTCTGGACAGTGTCCTGGAGTAGAGCACACTGACACCAGCACAGCACAGCACAGGTCTGGGCAGTGTCCTGGATAGAAAACACTGACACCAGCACAGCATAGCACAGCACAGCACAGCTCTGGCCAGTGTCCTGGAGGAGAGCACACTGATACCAGCACAGCGCAGCACAGCTCTGGGCAATGTCCTGGAGGAGACCACACTGACACCAGCACAGCACAGCTCTGGGCAGTGTCCTGGAGGAGAGCACACTGACACCAGCACAGCACAGCACAGCTCTGGCCAGTGTCCTGGAGGAGCGCACAGTGAGACCCGCACAGCACAGCACAGCACAGCACAGCTCTGGGTAGAGTCCTGGAGGAGAGCACACTGACACCAGCACGGCACACCACAGCTCTGGCCAGTGTCCTCGAGGAGAGCACACTGACACCAGCACACCACAGCACAGCACAGCTCTGGGCAGTGTCCTGGAGGAGAGCACACTAACACCGGCACAGCACAGAACAGCTCTAGACGGTGTCCTGGAGGAGAGCACACTAACACCAGCACAGCAAGCACAGCTCTGGCCAGTGTCCTGGAGGAGCGCACACTGACACCAGCACAGCACAGCACAGCACAGCTCTGGGCAGTGTCCTGGAGGAGAGCACACTGACACCAGCACAGCCCAGCTCTGGCCAGTGTCCTGGTGGAGAGCACACTGACACCAGCACAGCACACACACCTCAGGCTAGTGTCCTGGAGGAGAGCACACTGACACCAGCACAGCACAGTACAGCTCAGGGCAGTGTCCTTGAGGAGAGCACACTGACACCAGTACAGCACCGTACAGCTCTGGGCAGTGTCCTGGAGGAGAGCACACTGACACCAGCACAGCACAGTACAGCTCTGGGCAGTGTCCTGGAGGAGAGCACACTGACACCAGCGTAGCACAGCATAGCTCTGGCCAGTGTCCTTGATGAGAGCACACTGACACCAGCATAGCACAGAACAGCACAGCTCTGGCCAGTGTCCTGGAGGAGAGCACACTAACACCAGCACAGCACAGCACAGCTCTGGCCAGTGTCCTGGAGGACAGCACACTGATACCAGCACAGCACAGCACAGCACAGCACAGCACAACACAGCACGGCTCTGGCCTGTGTCCTGGAGGAGAGCACACTGACACCAGCGCAGCGCAACACAGCACAGCTCTGGGCAGTGTCCTGGAGGAGACCATACTGATACCAGCGGGCTTTTAGTGGCTTCTCCCAGGTCCTACTCACATTTATGATGTGCACACCAGCACTTTTTCTTCTGTCTCTCTCTCTTTCTTTTTTAATTGTCTTTATTTACTTATTGGATAGAGATAGTCAGAAATTGAGTGGAGGTGGGAGGTAGAGAGGAGTGAGACAGAGCCACACCTGCAGCCCTGCTTTGCCACTCTTGAAGTTTTCTCCCTGCAGGTGGGGATCAGGGGCTTGAACCTGGGTCCTTGTGCATTGTGACACCACCACCCAGCCCCTTGCTTTTCCTTTTGTAGATGTACTGTTCCATTTGGAAGTTAAGGCTGGTGCCACTGAGGTGGGTCCCTGCTGCCAGGAGTTTGAGGACATCCTTCTCCCCCATTTTCAGGCCATCAAGGACTCTATACATTGTGAACGTTTCCCTTTCAGTTATGACGGGAACTGAACAACGCTGTAGGGATCCCTGTTCAGGTAGTGGAGATAGCTGGCTGAATATTTGTTTTTTGTGATTTCTTTTTTTTATAAATTTTTATTATTTATTTTTTATTTTCCCTTTTGTTACCCTTGTTGTTTTATTCTTGTTGTAGTTATTATTGTGGTTGTTGTTAGTGTTTGATAGGACAGAGAGAAATGGAGAGAGGAGGGGAAAACGGGGAGAGAAAGACAGACACCTGCAGACCTGCTTCACCGCCTGTGAAGCGACTCCCCTGCAGGTGGGGAGCCAGGGTCTCGAACCAGGATCCTCATGCTGGTCCTTGTGCTTTGCGCCACGTGCGCTTAACTCGCTGCGCTACTGCACGACCCCCTGTCTGAATGTTTAATCTTGCCTCTGCGCTGGGCTTTGAGGAAACTATTAACTTTCTCGACAGGTCACTTATTTATCCTATATCTGGGCCTCACAGTAAGTGATTTCACTGCTTCCAGAATATATACATGATTTTACCATGAAATCTCTTTTTTTTTTTCCTTTTGATTTTTGAAGAAATAAAAACCATTTTGCCAGCTGGCTTAGTGGCTCAACTGGTAGAGCACTGAACTTGGCTGCCTCAGGCTCCTGGTTTGACCCCAGCGTCAGAGTGGCTGTGCTCTGATGCTCTTTCCCCATTTCTATCTCATGTGCAACTTCTTATTGTACAAATAAAATAAAGATCTTTTAAAAAGCCATTTAGAAATTGATAGGGATTTAATATTAGTTTACACAATTACAAGTCAACAGGTGTACAACTCCACACCATTCCAGCACCAGAGTTCTCTGTCCCCATTCTCTCCATTGTAAGCTACAGTGGTTCTCTTAAGGTTGCAGATACGGGTCAACTATTATTTCTACAACTATGTGTCTATATTTGTACCACGTGCGCTCAACCCGCCGTGCTACCGCCCGAGTCCCAATTTGTCTATATTTGTATATGTTTGCCTACCCCAGTCCCTTTCTCTCTTCCTTTTCAAGACACACCTACACCTATTACTACAACAAAAATGTCCCTCCTTTTTTTCCTCTTCTCTCTCCGGGTCCTGACAGAGTTGGAGTTCAGAGCCCGCTGGCCATCGTCCCCTATCATTTCTTCCCGTCTGGGAGTATGGACACCAATTCTTTATGGGGAGCAGGAGGAGGGAGGTCTAGCATTTGTAATTGCTCCTCCACTGGATGTGGGTGCTGGCAGGTCGATCCATACCCCCAGCTTGTAAAAAGTTATTTTTCATAAACTACAAGTGGGTCTGCCTTGTGTCCTGCGGGGGCTGTGGCAGAGAACGGGACAAAGGCCAGATTGCAGTGCCCAGAGTGGTCAATGCCCTCCCTTCCCTCTTCCTGTCTTTTCCTTTCTTCTCAGGAGCGATGGGTTTCTAATGCCATGGTCTCTCCATAGGTGAATCACTTCTTCTAATCTTCTCCCCATAAGCAGAAAGTCCTGCTCATGTAATTAGTGAGGCTCTTGCCTTTTCAACTGGGAACTAATTGCAAATGCAGAGCTTTCAGTTACTATGTAAATGAGCCTGGCTATCAGGTTGAGAACTGCCCATGATTATATTAAAAATATCAAATCAAACCCCAGAGCCTCCCCCTCCCCACATGGATACTGAGTTTCCGGACCACCATCTATCAGCACTGGTAATTATCCTTAGTGACATGGGAAGTGAGCTAAAAACCTCATCTTTGTGTTGGGCACATTGACACACTGGCAGGCTTTCAGGGCGTCCTGCTGCTGTCCCCCTGCCCTAATTGGTCTTCTGAGGTGGCGGCAGAAAACACCCTGCTTTCTGCTTTGAAGACCACAGGGGCTTGTGTGACTGAGTGACATTTTATTACCCTGTCCTTTAGGAATTAGCCTCAGAATCTTCCCTACTTCTTCCTGAGACATCAGCTATCTCCATCTTCAAGTAAAACGAGTGACTGCGTTGCTGTCACTGCTTGTAGATTAGACATGTGCTAGGAGGAAGAAGGGATTAACAGATTTATAACACTTAGGCTCAAAGATTCCTCACCAGTGAGCTTGCAGTGATATGGTCCACTACTAGGCTATTTTTGGACACACACACACACACACACACACACACACACACACACCTATTTTATGAGACTTATTCTTAAATTTGATATGGGTGGAGGTTTTGCCCTATTGAGTAATTCTCAACCTTTAGAATATAGCATTTAATCTCCTAATTCTTATCCTATTTTGTGTGCCATATATGTATACATATACACATATGTATTATATTTATTTATTATATAGAGACAGTCAGAAATTGAGAAGGAAGGGGGAGATAGAGAGGGAGAGAGACAGAGACACCTGCAGCTGTGGTTCACCACTTGCAAAGCTTTCCCCCTGCAGGTGGGGACTGGGGGCTTGAGCCATGGGTCCTTGTGCACTGTAATATGTGCCTCCACCTGGTCCCTGTGTGTTATTTTTTTTTAAATCAGAAAGAATTAAAGTTAATTTTGTTTTATTAACTATTTTGAAAAATTTAAGATACTTTGAAAATTTTTTTTTAACATACCAGGCTTTTCCAAAATTAAGACTTGAAATGAACTACTCTACCTGTGTGTCCCATCTTTGCGTTAAGAGTACTATCTTGCGGGAGTCGGGCTGTAGTGCAGTGGGTTAAGCGCAGGTGGCGCAAAGCACAAGCACCGGCATAAGGATCCCGGTTCGAGCCCCAGTTCCCCACCTGCAGGGGAATCACTTCACAAGCAGTGAAGCAGGTCTGCAGGTGTCTATATTTCTCTCCCCCTCTGTCTTCCCCTCCTCTCCATTTCTCTCTGTTCTATCCAACAACAACGACAGCAATGATAACTACAACAATAAAACAACAAGGGCAACAAAAGGGAATAAATAAAATAAAACACTGGGGAGGTGACTGTACTTTAGAAAAAAAAAAGAGTACTATCTTGGGAGTCGGGCTGTAGCGCAGCGGGTTAAGCGCATGTGGCACAAAGCACAAGTACCGGTGTAAGGATCCTAGTTTGAGCCCCCGGCGGTGAAGCAGGTCTGCAGGTATCTATCTTTCTCTCCCCCTCTCTGTCTTCCCCTCCTCTCCATTTCTCTCTGTCCTATCCAACAACAACAACATCAATAACAACAATAACTATAACAACAATAAAAACAAGGGCAACAAAAGGGAAAATAAGTATAAAAAATTAAAAAAATTTTAAATAAAAAAAAGAGTACTATCTTTGTGTTTCAGTGTAACAGCTAATTTCTAAAACCATATGGAAACTTCAAGTCAATTAAATATTTTAAATAAAAAGATACATGTATGGGGGCTGAGTGGTCACACACCCAGTTGAACATACATGTTACAGTACACAAGGACCCATGTTCAAGCCCTGGTTCCCACAAGCAGTGAAATAGTGCTGCAGGTGCCTTTCTATTCTTTTTGTGTTTATTCAATAACTAAGTAAAATATTAAAAAATTAGATATATGTAGCCCCCAAGGTCTCACTACAGATAGAGCACCAAACTTGCAGGCATAAGTCCCAGAATCCCACTCCTAGTACTGCACATGCCAGGGTAATGCTCTGGGTCTCTCTTTCTCTCTTTCTCTTCCCCCTCCTTCCTTTCTCTCAGACTAGTAAATAAATACACCTTGCAAACATAGATTACTTGTCTTCGAGACTTATTATAGAATATCTGACAAAGCTATGCAGAACTCAGTATCTCCTCAGTGATTATGGAGCTATTTTCTGGTTGCAATTCTTTGAAGATCAGTTTCCGGGCTGGGGAAATGACATGATGGTTCTGCAAAAGACTCTCCTCCCTGAGGCTCTGATGTCTCAGAGTCAATCCCCAGCACCAACCACCATAAGCAAGAGCTGAGCAGTGGTCTGGTCTTTCTTTCTGTATCTTTGTCTCTCATTAAAAGAAAATACTTAAAAAAGAAAATCAATTTTCATTGTGATAACTGATGTAGTTTCCAGGACAATGGAGTGTTATAGAGATGGAATGATAAAGTAGACCCATGTTTCACTCTGGGAGCTTATTGTACACCTGGAAATTTTCCATATATTTCTGAATTAAGTGAGATAATGTATATAAATAAGTCCGGCACCAGGGTTGGAACATAGTGTATTTTTAGTCCATAAGAGTAGAAATTGAATATGAAAGCCTATTTTGGTGAATAACTTCTCAGAACTAAATTGTTTTAATTCTACCTTTAAAAAATATTTATTTTCCCTTTTGTTGCCATTTTTTTTTTACTGTTGTTCTGTTTATTGTTGCTCTTATTGATGTTGTCATTGTTGGATAGGACAGAGAGAAATGGAGAGAGGAGGGAAGAGAGTGGGGGAGAGAAAGACAGACACCTGCAGACCTGCTTCACTGCTTGCGAAGCGACTCCCCTGCAAGTGGGGAGCCTAGGGTTCGAACCAGGATCCTTATACAAGTCCTTGTGCTTCACACCACGTGTGCTTAACCTGTTGCGCAACGCCTGACTCCCTACTTTTTTTTTTTTTAACCATATACCTGCTCACCTCTGATTATGGTGGTGCAGGGGATTGAACCTGGGACTTTGGAGCCTCAGGCATGAGAGTCTCTTTGCATAGCCAGGTTTATCACTGGGGCTCAATGCCTGCACTATGTATCCACTGTTCCTGGTGGCCATTTTTTTCCCATTCTATTGGATAGGACAGAGAGAAATTGAGAGGGGAGGAGAGGATAGAGAGGGGTGGAGAAAGATAGACACCTGCAGACCTGCTTCACCACTTGTGAATCGTCCTCTTTGCAGGTGGGGAGCCAGGGGCTCAAACTGGCATCCTTAAGCTGGTCCTTAGGCTTTGCACCGCCTACGCTTAACCCGCTATGCTACCACCTGACTCCCGAGAGCTTTATGTGGGTCCTTATGTTTCAAACTATGTGCATTTTAACCTGGTGCCACTACCTGACCCTGTATTTGTTTATTTACTTATTTTTCTATTTGTTTATTTTTAATGAGAGAGTTAAGAGTAGAGAGAAAGAGAACCAGACATTACTCTAGTACATGTGCTGCTGGGAATTGAACTCGGGACCTCATGCTTGAGAGTCCACTTTATCCACTGCAACCTCCCTGACAGCAACAATACCTTTACAACATATGACAGTATGTTATATAAATTTTAAGCTTAGGGGGTCGGGCGATGGCGCAGTGGGATAAGCGCATGTGGCGCAAAGCGCAGGGACCAGTTCGAGCCCCCGGCTCTCCACCTGCAGGGGAGCCGCTTCACAGGCGGTCGAGCAGGTCTGCAGGTGTCTGTCTTTCTCTCCCCCTCTCTGTCTCCCCCTCCTCTCTCCATTTCTCTCTGTCCTATCCAACAGTGAACGACATCAACAATGGCAATAATAATAACCACAACGAGGCTACAACAACAAGGGCAACAAAAGGGGGGAAAAATGGCCTCCAGGAGTGGTGGATTCATGGTGCAGGCACTGAGCCCAGCAATAACCCTGGGGGGAAAAATTTAAGCTGGATGTTTACTCGTATTTTACTAACTTTAAATGAAAAAATTGACAGTGACAGTGGTTGACATTACTGCTCGCCAAAGCAGTCCGGTGGCACAGAAGAACTGAATCCTTTTCTTGTTTCTTTTTTTCCTTTTTTGGGGGGGATTAATAGTTTACAGTTGACAGTAAAATACAATAGTTTGTACATGCATAGCATTTCCTACTTTTCCACATAACAATTCAACCCCCACTAGGTCCTCCTCTGCCATCATGTTCCAGGATTTGAACCCTCCCCACGAACCCAGAGTCCTTTACTTTGGTGAAATACACCAGCTCCAGTCCAAGTTCTGCTTTGTGTCTTCCCTTCTGTTCTTATTTCTCCACTTCTGTCCATGAGTGAGATCATCCCATACTCATCCTTCTCTTTCTAGCTGATCTCACTTCACAGGATTCCTTCAAGTTCCATCCATGATGGGATGAAGAAGGTGAAATCACCACCTTTCTTGTCTCTATCAAGTTGATTTTTTTTATCACTTTATTGGGAGGGGGAGGTTAATGGTTTACAGTACAGCTGTTGACACATGGTTACAATGTCAAGTTGATTTTTAAAAATATTTATTTATTCCCTTTTGGTGCCTTGTTGTAGTTATTATTGTTGTTATTGATGTTGTCATTGTTGGATAGGACAGAGAGAAATGGAGAGAGGAGGGGAAGACAGAGAGGGGGAGAGAAAGATAGACACCTGCAGACCTGCTTCACCACCTGTGAAGCGACTCCCCTGCAGGTGGGGAGCCGGGGGCTCGAACCGGGATCCTTATGCTGGTCCTTGCAGTTTGTGCCATGTGTGATTAACCCACTGTGCTACTGCCAGACTCCTCTTCGCTTCTCTTCGCTTCTCTTGGCTTCCCTCCCCTCCCCTCCCCTCCCCTCCCCTCCCCTCCCCTCCCCTCCCCTCCCCTCCCCTCCCCTCCCCTCCCCTCCTCTCCTCTCCTCTTCTCCTCTCTCTTTATTTTTAAATCCTTATTTATTGGATAGAGACAGCCAGATATCAGGAGAAGTGTGGAGATAGAGAGGGAGAAAGATAGACGGCTGCAGGCCTGCTTCACCACTTGTGATGTGATCCCCTACAGGTGGGGAGCCAGGGACTCAAAACCAGGATCTTTATATGGATCCTTGCACTTCACACCATGTGTGCTTAACCTGGTGTGTTACCGCCTGGCCCCCTTCTTTTTTATTTTAATCTCTACTTCTAAAATGATACTATATATATGTGTGTGATTTATTATTATTATTTTTTGTAGTTTTTAGTTGGGAAGTTAATGGTTTACAGTACAGTTGTTGGCACATGGGTTCAGTTTCCCATGTCACTAAGATAGGCGTCTACAGAACACTCACGCCCAACTTAGGTCTTTTTCCATCATCATGTACCAGGACCTGAAGGCCCCTCATCCTCACTCCACACCCCTTTTCCTGTCCTTCTCCAGAATCCTTTGCCTTGGTGCAGTATTGTTGGGTAGTTGCCATCTCCCCCTGGCTTCTGCTTAACCATATGCCTATATAGGGATTTTACTGATCCAAAGCTTTGGTCTGTTTACATAAATCACTTTTACATAAAGCACTCCAGGGCATTGGTGGTTCTATGATAGGATTCTCGCCTGCTCCACCCCCTCCTTGTCACACACTGATCCCTTCTTTGTCACACTCTGATTTTCACCAGTCACTTTTCTCTCCACCCTCTCTATATCACATCCTGTTTCCACCCTACTTGGAGAGTATAAAAACAGCTGCTCTTCTGATTAAAGACACTTGGAAATTGCTTTCCGGCTCTGAGAGTTCCAGAGTGTATCTCCTGCGGAAGTTGGTGCAGCACGAGTTCCTGATCCCTCTCCCACACAGCAGCCTAGATCAGCTCCAGTTGAGTTCTCTCCAACCCAGAGAGCACTAGCTCGGGAAGAAGTACCCTCAGGCTATCCCGGCATCTGGCGCCCGGAACAGGGACACGTAAGCAGCAGATTTTCAAGAAGACATCTTAGATAAGTACATACCTTTTGGGTATCTGCAATATTGTGTTAAGGCACTGTGATTTTTTTTTCTTTCTTATTGTTTTCCTGAGATCTCTCCACCATGGAAAATCTTTTCCAAATCCTGCATTCTTTTTCCAGTATACAATTTTTATATATCTGGGACATTTTTCTTGGGGCTTCACCTTATATCCTTTTGATCATCATAGCAGCTTTTAAGGGATATATAGGGCAACCTCTCAAAAGGCTTAAGGACCTAGAGGCTGAGGTCCGAGAGATAAAGGAAGTAATCATAGAACTTAACCAGCACCTTAAAAACAAGAAGAAGCAAAGGCCTGTCGTGATCTTGACCCACCCTAATTCCTCTGCATCTTGCCCTGAGGCCCCTATTTTGGCATCTTGCCCTGAGGCCCCTATTTTGGCAGACACGTGTCCGAATTCTCCTTTGGACTCCACAGCCACTTCTTCGGCCACCCCCATTTTGGCAGAAACGTGTCCGGAACCTCCTGCTGCCTCCACGGCTGCTTCTTCACCCACCCCTGTTTTGATAGACACATGTCCGAATTCTCCTGTAGCCTCCAAAACCACTTCTTCAGCCACTTGTCCAGAAGCTTCCACTTCGATGACTCCTTCTACCGCTACACACTTATCAGAGCAAGTCCACACATTTCCGGTCAATGTTGGCCCCAATAGACAAAAACCTCAGGCCTGGTATCCATATTCCGCCACAGACCTGAAGGAACTACGCCAGGCTATCAAAGATGACGGTGTTCATGCCCCATGGACCAGGTCCATTTTACAAGGCCTGCTTCAGAACCTTAATACCCCTCAAGATTGGATAGATGTGACTCGTGCTACGCTCCCAGGCCCCCTCTTCCTGCAATGGGAGGCATTCTTTCGCGACGAATGTTTACAACAATCGCGGAAAAATATTCAAAATCAGCCAGAGGGTAATTTTGATGCATTGTTTGGAACAGGCCAATTAGAAACAGGGATTCAACAGGCGGAAGCCAAGTTTCCAGCGGGGTATTTTGATCAAGTACGCCTGTGTGCATTAAAAGCATGGGAGCGATTAACACCACCCATGGGAGCAGCCTCAGCCCCCATTCTCTCCCTGCAACAAGAACCTGATGAATCCCTCGCTAAATTCATTGCCAGGGTCCAGTCGAGTTTGGAAAGGAAGATTTATAATCCTGACGCTCGTTTTCTCCTTCTGCGATCCATAGTCTGGGATGGAATGCTTCCGCATTTTCGACAGGCCTGTATCACTCTTAAAAACGAACACCCAGATACTTGGATTCTAGCTACACAGGATCTCAGATCAAGCTCTTTTCAAGGACCTATGTTACAGGCCTACGCAGCTACCTTACATAAGCAAAAAGGAGCTTGCTTTCAGTGCGGTCGCCAAGGGCATTGGCGTAACCAATGTCCAGAAAATAGACCGCGACCCCGCCTCCAGTCAGGGCGACCCCACCTCCAGTCAGGGCGACCCCACCTCCAATCAGGGCAACCCCGCCTCCAGACAGGGAATCAGAGACCACGAATGCCTTGTCCCAGATTCCAGAAAGGATTTCACTGGAGGAGAGATTGTTGGTCAAGGTTCCATAGGAACGGCACGCCTCTGCCAAATGTAAACAGGGATTTAAACTAGGTATGGGGCTTCCCTTAGCCCCGCCCCCAAGAGGGAAGGAAGCAGGTCGCCCGCTTGGTGCTGTGCCCTTCTTCCACAAACAGAAGCCCAGCTTGGGACCCAATCCGTCACTATACCCACCACGCCAAGTAACAATAACAGAGGGTGAGCAGAAGGAGGAACCCGTGGTATGTGGGAACTTCCAGCATAGAAATAACCGGCTGGAGCAAGAGAACAGCTCGAATTCGGAGCCCGAGATTTTATGGACCACCCCTGTTTTAGAAAGGGGTCACCCAACTATGACAGTAAAGATTGGTAATATTCCTTTTAAGTGTTTGATTGACACGGGAGCAGATAAGACAATATTAAGACAAGCAGAGGTTCCCCAGAGTTGGGAACTCCTCCCAGGACCACGCTTACATGGTGTTGGAGGATTGACTCAGGCATTCCGCACACGAGATTCCCTTGTGTGGGAAGATCCAGAAGGGACTACCGGACGCTTTCAGCCTTTAATAGCTGATATAAGCACCAATTTATTGGGAAGAGACTTGCTGGAATCTTTAGATGTAGTGATATCCTCAGACACCTCTGCAGGACACCACACTCACTCCTGTGAGACTGCTAGACCCAACCAGCACCCCCAATACCAACTGCCACTGTTCGTAACAGAACTCCCCGCTTAGATTGGCTTTCTAATGAGCCTGTCTGGGTGGAACAGTGGCCTTTGCCTAGGGAGAAGCTAGAAATTTTAAAAAAACTTGTCCAAGAGCAGTTATCTTTGGGACACATTCGTCATTCTCGGAGCCCATGGAATACTCCAGTCTTTGTAATTAAAAAGCGCTCAGGAAAATGGCGCCTCCTCCAAGATCTTCGTGCAGTTAATAAAACCATGCAGGTTTGGGGCTCCCCCCAAAGGGGTTTGCCTCTTGCTTCCGCAATTCCCACAGGAATTCCAATCATAGCTATTGATATACAGGATTGTTTTTTCTCTATTCCCTTACACCCACAAGATTGTAAACGTTTTGCTTTCTCTGTTCCTTCTATTAATAATGCCAGCCCTGCCGATAGATTTGAATGGGTGGTACTGCCCCAGGGCATGGCTAATAGTCCTATTATTTGTCAAGAGGTTGTTAAATCTGCCCTTTTTCCATATATTCATAAGGGCCTTAAGGTTTTTCATTATATGGATGACGTGTTAATATGGGGAGAATTAGATACAGATCTCTCCGCCCTACGTGATTTTCTAATCCCTGCCTTAAAGAGAAGTGGACTTAATGTAGCTCCTGAGAAGATACAGCTAATCCCTCCAATATCTTTCTTAGGCTCAGAGATTTCCCTAACGCAGATTCGTCCTTTAAAACCTTGTGTTACTTTTCCTTCTAATCTCACTCTTGCTTCTTTACAAAGTTTTCTTGGAAATTTGAATTGGCTTAGGCAGTATCTTTATCTGCCTACGAGCTGCCTGCAACCACTGTTCGATCTGTTAAAAGGAAACAAACAGCCCTCCTCAAAGCGTATGTTAACCCCCGAAGCATCCTTGGCTCTGGAAAAAGTTAACCAGGCTCTCCAGGACATGTACCTCGTTCGATTCTCCCCCTCCTCTCCAGTAAATCTTCTAATCTTTAACTCCACCCCCACGGTAGTGGGGGCATTGTGGCAGAAACATGGCGTTTTCGAATGGCTTCATACGCCAGTAGGCGGAGCTCCAAGACTCCTTACCGAGATTGATGCCTTAGCATTTATGGTTCGCCAAGGAAGAAACAGATCGGTTCAGGTCTTAGGAAGGGAACCAGATTCAATCATTCTTCCCTTTTCTCTCACTGATACAGAATGGCTCATACGCCACCATTCTCGTTTTGCCATAAGTTTAATGGGTTTTCCAGGACAATTAGATAATCATTTTCCCTCTAATAATTTGATAGCTTCTTTACCTCTGTTGCCTCTACTAGTACCTAAACTTTTCTCTCGAGATCCCATCTCCTCTGCTCCTACAGTGTTCACTGATGGTGGAAAAAAGGGAGCTGCTGCCCTTATATATTATCCAGACCAGCAATACCCCAAACCTCTCTTTACTGAACTTCCTGATAATTCCCCTCAGTACAAAGAACTTTATGCTGTTTTCCTTGCATTAAAAGCTGTACCAGAATCCTTCAACCTTTTTTCTGACAGTGTGTATACTGTTAACTTACTTCCATGGCTTGCTCGATCTTATGTAAGAATTGATGACAACCCACTTTCTCCTCTTTTAATTCAAATTGCCTCTATGCTCTGTTCTCGAACCCATCCACTGTATGTTCAGCACCTACGTTCCCACAGCCCTCTTCCTGGTCCCCTGTCCGAAGGGAATGCTGCAGCTGACCGCCTTGCCTCCACAGGAATTCTCCTAGCCTCTGTCTCTAATCCTGCTGACTTTCATTCCCTAACCCATGTTAATCTTAAAGGTCTTCGAGCTCGATTTCCTGATATTCCTCTGCCACAGTTAAAACGTATTCTTGCTACATGTTCCTCCTGTGCAGGTCTAATCAAAACACCTGCTATTCAGACTCTAGGGGTTAATCCTCGAGGTTTAAAAGCCAACGCTCTTTGGCAAATTGATGTTACCCACATACCTAACTTTGGCAAACAAAAATATGTGTTCGTCTCAATTGATACCTTCTCTAAGTTTATGTGGGCTACAGCTCAAACTGGAGAAAACTCAAAAAAGCTTATAAGCCATATGCTCTCCTGTTTTGTTGTAATGGGCTTACCTCTTCAACTTAAAACGGATAATGGACCTGCTTTTACCAGCAAACAATTTAAAGATTTTTGTTCCCTCTGGAACATTACTCATACTACAGGCATTCCGTATAATCCACAGGGACAAGGCATTGTTGAGAGGGCCCATCAAACTCTTAAGGCTCAATTAAATAAAGAAAAAGGGGAAATGTACCCCCCTAATATCCAGCTGGCGAAAGCCTTAACTACATTAAATCTCTTTAATATTTACAAAAACTCAGACCAACCTCCTATAATTCTTCATTGGCAAACACCACCCACCCTCCCAGCTATTAAAGTCAAATGGAAAGACCCACTTGATAAAATTTGGAAAGGACCTGACCCCCTGTTGACTATGGGGAGGGGTTTCGCATGTATTTTTCCACAAAATTACTCCAAGCCTGTTTGGGTTCCTGCCCGCCATGTCCGGCAATACCCACATGATGGCGCTGATATCCCTGAAGAACAAGAAACACTGCAAGAAGACTGGCTGCAAGAGGACTGGCTACAGGATGCACCCCAGGATCCATAATACAGCATGGCAGAATAAAAAAAAAAAAATCTGATTCACAGAACTCTCCCCCCCCCCGAATGAATGTCTTATGCTATGACTGGCCAGTTGTGTTTTGTGAGTGAGTGAGTGAAAAAAAAAAATTGAGTGAGTTGAGTGACCAAAATTTTTGTATGACCCATTGTGCTCAGAGTACTCTGAAAGTTAACTGACTTTATATCAAATGGCTGGACGCAGCCATGGTTTCTGGAGACATCCAGAAACAGTCCAAAAATTGTTCATTCCCCCTTTTGATTTCTTTTTTAAGTCTTGATATCAATATGAAATGTTTAGTCTTAAACTGTGTGAGTAAAGATGGTTCAACTATGACAGTAGTTCTAAATTCACATTTGAAATGATATATCTTATTTACAAGTTTTTCTCCTCCTGTGTGTTATAAACTATATGTTTAATATGCGTGTTTCAAGTTTGGTAAACATTAACTTGACAGTTAAATTGTAACTTCGAAGTTACATTTTTACGAGAAGAGGTAAAATCAATTCATTTAAGTAACTGAGTGTTTAAGGTAAAACTCTAAATATTCAATGTGACAATTCATCATCTCCTAAGTTAAAATACAAATTCTCTATACAGGACATTTTTGGAGGGTCCCCAAAAATGTCCTGTAAGCTATCTTGTGGAAATTAATCCACAACAAATTTGGCATCAATCTGATATTGTAAATGTACCAAAAAAAAAAAATTGTCACTAAAATGTGTTAACTCTAGTAACCTGAGTTTGCTTAAAAACCCAATGTAAAAATAGTTAAGAATCAATATATGTAACTTAAATTCGGTATGAAAACTTTGCTATATAAAGACTGCTACATGAGGTCACGTAAGATGACCTTTACACAAAATTATAAAGATACCTAAACCAGTTATAATCATTGAGTTATCAATTGTAGTAAACTTCTAATTTGTTACAAAGTTTTTTCATAAGTAATTGACTACAGCTATGACAAGCCTTCGCATAAAGAAGCATCTGCTCATATAGAATCCCCAGAAATCCATCTTGGACCCCTGACCTCTGACATCACCCACAATTACAGCCATCCCCCGAAACCCATGATGTGACCTGACACGATCTGGAGAACCTGATTCACAGACTCCAAAGGACAAGACTTTCCTACTGCCTTTCTCTCAACCATCGGTGTCTGCTCTTCCTGCTTCAGTTTCGCCCATCATGTTTTGGCGGTTCCAGGTCACTCTCTACAGAGAAGAAAAGTTCCGGTGGCCGTCCTCCTCCATCAAGATAGAAGTGTGGCATTTATTTCCTGGCCGTTGACATTGGACTGATGCTTCTATAGAACTTGCTGGACACTCCTTTTATACTGCTGGACTTCTTGAAGAATGACTGTAGCAGTTCATAGAACTTACCGCCAGCTGACTCGGGATTTTGCAATGCCAGATCACCCCTTTAGCCCCTCGGCTTATCAGGCCCCCACTCCTCCACCCATCAGGCTCACTCTGTCTCTTGCTACTCTTACTTATCCCTCCCTGTCTTGTGCTAGTTATTTTTGAAGACACTTACACACTGTCATTCTGCTTTCTTCCCAACAGATTTCCGTTCACCCCTACACTGCTATTCCCCTGACAGAGATGAAGCCTTTTACAGACATTGACCCAGTTATATATGGCCATTAAGTAAGAGGAAGATGTTGGGGAATTGTGAGGATATGGTTGAGCTTGGAAGGGCTTGAGCCTGAGGGGTGTGTCAATCCTGTTAGTCTCTCTCTCCACGGAGAGGTTGAGCAAGGAGGGACAGTAGAACCCCAAAAAAGGTGTGCCTCTTATCAGTCTCCCTGCCTCACAAAGTGCCCCGCACTCCTGATACTATGGCAAAAAGTTAAAAAGAAAGGGGCAGATGTTGGGTAGTTGCCATCTCCCCCTGGCTTCTGCTTAACCATATGCCTATATAGGGATTTTACTGATCCAAAGCTTTGGTCTATTTACATAAATCACTTTTACATAAAGCACTCCAGGGCATTGGTGGTTCTATGATAGGATTCTCGCCTGCTCCACCCCCTCCTTGTCACACACTGATCCCTTCTTTGTCACACTCTGATTTTCACCAGTCACTTTTCTCTCCACCATCTCTATATCACATCCTGTTTCCACCCTACTTGGAGAGTATAAAAACAGCTGCTCTTCTGATTAAAGACACTTGGAAATTGCTTTCCGGCTCTGAGAGTTCCAGAGTGTATCTCCTGCGGAAGTTGGTGCAGCACGAGTTCCTGATCCCTCTCCCACACAGCAGCCTAGATCAGCTCCAGTTGAGTTCTCTCCAACCCAGAGAGCACTAGCTCGGGAAGAAGTACCCTCAGGCTATCCCGGCACAGTATTCCCCCCCCTTGTTTTTTTTTGTTTTTTGTTTTTACTAAAGCACTGCTCAGCTCTGGCTTATGGTTGTGTGAGGGATTGAACCTGGGACTTCGGAGCCTCAGGCATGAGTGTCTCTTTACATAACCGTTATGTTAATCTATCTCCGCTCTTCTCATCTCTTTAAAAACACTTTAGTTATTTTCTGTTTTGTCTGATAGGAGAGAGAGAAACTGAGGGAGGCGGAGGAGATAAAGAGGGAGAAGACAGAGAGACACCTGCAGACCTGCTCGTGAAGCATCCCTTTTGTAGGCGGGGAGAGGGCCCTTGAACCCAGGTCCTCATGCACGATAATATGTGCATGCAGCCAGGGGTGCCACTGCCAAGCCTCTTCTCATGTCTTGATGGTTTGTAAGATAGCAGCACCTCTCACCCTCAAGGGCTCATTGAGTCAGTGAGTTCAGTCTTCCAGACCCGTGCTACGAGTTGCAGATACAATGAACTAAGCCTGTAGTCGTTGAAGGTCTCCATGTGCCCCAAGCTGTGTACTGCTTGTTGTGAAGAGAGCAAGCAAGCTGTCACGAGGCTGCCCTGCCAGGGAGACCCCCACCATATAACAGGATTCCAGAGAGGGGTCAGGACTCTGGATATGCTGAAAGACTGCTGTAGCGTTGACCAGTGGTACCTAAGACACAGTCTTGTTCTCATGGAATTCACCATCCAGTGTCAAAGATCCGAAATTTCAAAACCGTGTGTTCAATGCCGTGGCTTCCAGGAAGACTGAAGGAAGTGGTTGTTAAAATAGTGGAAAGGGTAAACAAGGATTTACTTACTGGCCAGTTGGATGGCGGTTCCAGGAACAAGTACTGTCATGTTGAAAAGCCCAGAAGTAAGAAAGAGGCTGGAGAGTTGAGGTGGCAGAGAGGCGGTCTCAGTGAGCTGAGCCGCTTGGAAGGTCTTGGTGGCTAGGGCATAGGCACACTGGGCTTCGTACTTTAGAATGCAGAGAGTAGGATCATTTTCTCCCTCCAGCTGCACTCTTTGCATCCAACTGCAAGAACCCAGTTGTGGCAGTGATCCACAAGTGGATGATGACAACCTTGCTTCCTCATCTTGATTAGATCTTTATTCTGCTTGTGTGTGGGCTTGGCAATAAAATGTTGACTTCAGTAGCCTAGGGCCCAAGGGGAGCCCAGTTACAGACACTAAAATCATTTTTAAATGTCAGATTGTTTGAGTTGAAAAGCAGATTGGTGAGCTCAGTGATTCAATCAATAAAAGTGTCATCTCAACTGCACGATAAATCCAAAAATCTAAGTGTGGGTTCACCCTCCTGAGCTTCCATGGGACTGAGAAATTTCCAGCTGAGATTTATCACGGGGCCTTGGAAGTCAGCGAATGGTTTAAGTGAAAATCAGTTGATTGGGTGTTTCTGCCGGAACCCAGGGCTTTGTCCACGTCACATCCTGTCAGTCTGAAGAGTCATGATTTTACCAGCACTTCCACTGATGGTTGAGGAGGAAGCCCCCAGCTAGTGCTAGGCTGATAAACATAGGTCACATGTTTTTCAAGCAGATGTCAAAGAATACGCCAAAGACTCAAGTTCAAAGGGAAGCTTCTCCACCTGACAGCCGCTTTCTGGGATTCCCACTGCTCTGGAAAAGCACTGCATTGAGACTTCCAACCAGTAGGACTGCAACTCCCGTTTTCCTGTAGTCCCTGAAGAGAGAACTCCGGACAGAGCTGTTGACCCAGCCACCCTGGAAGACTCTAGATCTTAGGGGGAGTGCTCCCCTCTGTCCTCAGTTGCTCAGGCCTTTTTGAAATTAGTTGCATTTGCTAAGCTCTTCTTGTGAGGAAATATGGATAGGCCCAACCAGTCACTGTTTATCTAGTCTGATCTTACCTTCCTGTGCCTTTGCATTTTGGGTGCACCTGTGTTTGCCCCCACAGGAAACAATTCAGAGAGTGTAGCTAGTACCTATCAGTGCTGTGGACCGCCCTGTCAGGAGAATAGGTACCATGCTGCATCCTAGTAAGTCATTTACCGTACCCTGAGGCCAGATGGAATACAGTTTCCTTGATGAAGAGATAAAAAGAAGTAACATGAAAGCCAGGCAGAAGAAGAACACTTCATTAAAACTGAATCTACCTTCTGGTCTGAACTGTTCTTTTTTTTTTTTTCCTCCCAGTTTTTTTTTTTTAATTAGTGTTACTAAAGTTTATCATCACAAAAATTTACTATGTCGAGTATCTTTTCAGATTATAAAGACCTGGAAGGAAGGGAACGGGCTTAATAAAGGGACAGAAATGCACAGGGGAAGCTTGAGAGCGAGGAAGATGAAGAGTGCTGTGCAGAGAGTCTGTGTGTGCAAAGCGAGGGCACAACCACATACGGTTAAAGCAGCCGGCTCCCCTGAGAATGGAAGTGAGCGGTGCTGTGAGGGTAACAGCATTTTGTTTCTGAAATCAGCAGAAGAATTTTGCAGAGCTGAACAGAGAGGACATCCTGGCCCACCTCACTCCTAAGGGAGAGCTGGACAGTGAGGTCCATGGGGAGGGTTAACCACAGGGACTCTTCTCTGGAAATGAGGGCTTGGTGGGGGAGATAAGAAATTGTAGGGAGCCAGGCAGTGGTGCACCTGGTTAAGTGCTCACATTACAGGGCACAAGGACCCAGGCTCAAGCCCCTAGTTCCCACCTTCGGGGGAAAGCTTCACGAGTGGTGAAGCAGGGCTGCGGGTGTCTCTCCGTCTCTCTCCCTCTCTATCTCCTTCTGCCCTCTCATTTTCTCTGTGTCTCTATCCAATAATAATTAAATAATTAAAAAAGAGAAATTGTACTCACGTGCCAACAACTGCCTTGTAAAATGATGAAGAACGGGGTCGGGTGGTAGTGCATCGGGTTAAGCGCACATGGCGCAAAGTGCCAGGACCGGCATAAGGTTCCCTGTTCGAGCCCCCGGCTCCCCACCTGCAGGGGAGTTGCTTCACAAGCGGTGAAGCAGGTCTGTAGGTGTCTGTCTTTCCTCCTCTCTGTCTTCCCCTCCTCACTCCATTTCTCTCCTTCTCTCTGTCCTATCCAACAACAGCAACAACTATGACAACAATCACAAGAACAACTACAACAAGCTCAACAACAAGGGCAACAAAAATGGGGAAAAAATGGCCTCCAGGAGCAGTGGATTCGTGGTGCAGGCATTGAGCCCTAGCGATAACCCTGGAGGCAAAAAGAAAAAGAGAAAGAAATGCTAAAATGATGAAGAACAAACTGGGGTGTGTACAAAAGTTGCTAAGGTCCTTACAGTTTTAGGACTCTTCATCTCTCAAGGCTGGTGGGGTGGCTGCTGAGAAAGGTGTGGGCTTGAGCCCAAGCATGAATGGAGCCAGCGGGAGATAGGTAGCTAATGGCTTGCTTCCTCTGTGTTGAGATTTAGTTGAAATTCTAGCTTGTTTACCTTCCCTCCCCCTTGCTGTGCTGGAACAGGAGAAAGTGAGCCCCAGGGAGAAGAACACCTGGTTTGCAGGACAGTGTTAAGGTGCAGCTACATACCACAAAGCAAGAAATACTCCTTTCTTCCTTCCTTCCTCTCTTTTTCTTTCTTTCTTTCTTTCTTTCTTTCTTTCTTTCTTTCTTTCTTTCTTTCTTTCTTTCTTTCCAGAGCACAGATCTTCTAGTGGTGAAGCTGGGGTTGAACTGTAAACTTAATTTATATATATATGTATATATATGTATATATATATTAATGAGAGAGAAACACACACAACACACTTTTTTAATTGAAGTAAATCAACTTACATTACTGTATATGTGTCTAGCTCATCTTCATCTAGTCATCAGCCCATGGGTACTGAGATTACTTCCATCTCTTTCATCACTATTCTGTGCTTCTTAAGAATCATTTATTTAAGAGGCTGGGAAGATAGCATAATGGATATGCAAAGGACTTCCATGCCGGAGGCTCCAAAGCCCCAGGTTTAATCCCTACCAACACCATAAACCAGAGCTGAGCAGGGCTCTGGTGTCTCTCTCTGCATCTCTCTCATTAAAAGTAAAATAAATCAGCCTTTAAAAAATGATCTATTTAGTTATTTTCTACTAAGAGACAGAGAGACAGAGAGTGAAAGACCATAGCACCGAAACTTCCTCCAGTGTGGTGGGTGCTGGGCTTGGACGTGGGACACACACACACACACACACACACACACACACACAGAGTTATAGAATAGAGAAATAATAGCCAGCCCATATCTGTGACCGTGGGAGAACCACTGCAGTTTCCAGTGGAGAGAGTGAGGACACAGAGCTCTGGGGGTGGGAATGGCGTGGAAGTGCACCCCTGCTATTTTGTAAATCACTAATAAGAAAGAAAGAAAGTCATTTCTCTCATGTGTAGTTTACATTATGTATTTTATTTCAGCAACAAGAAATAACAGCCACTTTGTATTTATATAAAAATATGTGTAAGGTAGAATTGGGATCATATTGTAGAAATCTTACCTTTTCTTTACTAAATTAACATTTAATAAATAACATGAAATGGGCAAGAAAAGGGAATGATGTGAAGATTGGAAAGCATTGGCCATTTCTGCCCCACACTGTCTTGTCTATACCAGCAGCATCAGGATCAATCCAGTCAAATCCTCTGAGCAGCTGTCTGCATGCCGTCGACTAATGAAGCTCTTTGAGTGCTTTATTATGAGAGTGATGAATCTGGAGAGGGAGTAAAGGAAGAGAATGCAGACCAAGAGAGACGTTCTAAAGAGAGACTCCCTTTCCCCAGCCACTTGTGGAAATCCATTTCAGGCCAACTGGGACCAATTGTGAGTCTGGCCTTGGGCAAAATTCCTGTTTGCAGTCAATAAATTAATGGGTGGCACCTTGAAATGGGTTGGCTTTAACTCAATCAATGTCTGATGTGGCAATATATCCTTAGGCGAAATCCCCACTCAAGTTCTTCAGTTGGGGCTGGCTCATCTTTCTTTCTTTTTTTTTTTTTTTTCTGTCTCCTGTCTCTTCTCTTTCTCCTCCTCCTCCTAGCAGGAATGAGGTGGAGTGCAGCATTCTGGTGCTAACGTTTCAACTTTCCTGTCCTTTTAATCTGCTCTTTAAGGGCCACAGAGGGCTGCCAATGTTAGTGGGTGCCATTTGTGCAGACCTCTGTACTGTGGAGAGCTGTCTTTATCTGTCTGATTCTAGCTTATTCTGTTTTCTCCAAGAAAGTTGTCCATCAGGTCAAAGAGGTAACTGTGCCTTTACAGTAGAGTCTTTAGAAACCTCTGGGCAGCAGGAAGCAGAAGGCCGGCCCTTCTATCGGCTCAGCTGGCTTTCACAACTGAAGATAACATGAACCACAGATCTGTCCAGGTTCTTGCTTTCTTGGAGGGGGAGGAGAACTCAGGGAGCAAAATAAAGAGAAATTTAAGTTTAATATTTAATAAGTGTGTGCTCTTTTCCAGGTTTGATTCCTGCAGTGTTCTCTGTGTGTGGTCAGCCCTTCCTAACAAAGCCCCTTTGAGGGAGAGGGAGTGGTAAAGGGAGGAGGAGTAAAGTTCAAACTAGCCTTTGAGGGCAGAGGTGGGGGGTTGGGGAGAGGCCACCATTTTTGAGTGTCAAGATGTAGACAGGGTCTCAAGGAATTGAGTTGGTTATTCCATTCTGAAAATAGCATGGGGGCAAGTGGGGGGTATGGCATTTGCAGTGAAGCCAAAACAAGGAAGTGACCTATTTAGAATCTTCTGTGGGGGAAAAAAAAGGGTTCTGGGGTATCAGAAAGTTGATGGATTGAGAGTTTTCCTTTTCCTGAGCTGTGTGTGTGGGTAACATCTGCTGGGGGAAAAAAAAAGATCTGGGCAACAAAAGTGGTCGGAACATTGGAGCATAACCTTTTTTTTTTTTTTCCTTTTTGTCCTTTTTCTGATTTTTAATATATATATATATATATATATATATATATATATATATATATATATATATATTTGTGTTTGTTTTGGAATCTTTTTATGGCACTGAAAAATAGAAGAAAGATTTTTAGAATCCTTGGGCCAAGAACAAGCATTGGTGTGTCCACATTATGTATGCAACTCTGTTCCTGCCACCCAACTGGGAGTCTAACAAGCTTAGCCGCTTAGAAGTCTATTTTATTTTCAGGTTGGCCAAGTTATTTCCTGCCTTTGGAGCACAAACCAGTGCAGCTACTGTACCCTGACGGTACTTTTTTTTTTTCTCTTTCTCTCTGAATATCATAACTTTTAAAATAACAAGCACTCTGCAGTTTCAAGGACTCTGAAAACACAGATGGGGAAATACAACAGTGCCGTCTTATTCCTTTCCTCAACAAGAACTCTCCTTTCTCTGGTTCTATACACCACAACCAGAATTTCTAAATATAAATGTAGAAAGATGTCCGTTGTTTTGATCCATCAAGACTCAGAAAACCAACACATAGACATGCTTTCAGGATTGGTAATGAAAACAGGGTCAGAGAGCCAGGAAATATCTCCCCTGGTAGAGTGTGCTGTACCATACACCAGGACCCAGATCTAAGCCCCTGACCACCATGCACAAGGGGAGATTCACACATGGCGGAGCAACTCTGTGGTGTCTTTCCATTCCGGGTCTCTAGCTGGAAAAACGGAAAACAAACAAATAAAGAAGACCCAGTCTTCAGGGTGTGTGGAATTATGCAGGCTGAAAGCCTCAGGGAAGGCCTAGTGGCACTTAGTTATCAGTCAATTAATTAAGAACTGAGGTGTCTGTCAGCAGAGGAGGGTATGCTGAGCAGGCAAGGGGCAGGAAGTAGGACAGGAGTCGGGTGAAGATGGGAACATCTCTGGAATGCTGTTGACAGTTGGTATTCGTTGATGACTCTTTGTCCATGGTACTGTCATAGAGGCAGGAAACACTGGAAACGTCATAGAATCCAATGCCTTCTTCTAGCATAAAGACTTTCTAGAGTGAGTGGCCAAGATCAAGCCACGATCCTAGGGTCTTGTCACTCAGGTGGTATTTTCCCCTTCCTTCCTTCCTTCCTCCCTCCCTCCCTTCCTTCCTTCCTTCCTTCCTTCCTTCCTTCCTTCCTTCCTTCCTCCGGGGTTATTGCTGGGGCCCAGTGCCTGCACTATGAATCCACTACTCCTGGAAGCTATTTTTTCCCTTTTATTGCCCTTGTTGTGTTTTTTGTTGCTGTTGCTGTTGTGGTGGTGGTGGTGGTGGTTATCATTGTTGTTATTGCTGTCATTGTTATTGGATAGGACAGAAAATGGAGAGAGGAGGGAAGACAGAGGGGGGAGAGAAAGACAGACACCTGCAGACCTGCTTCACCGCCTGTGAAGCGACTCCCCTGCAGGTGGGGAGCCGGGGGCTCGAACCGGGTTACTTGATCCTGTCCTTGTGCTCAGTGCCATGTGCACTTAACCCCTGCAGTACCGTCCAGCCCCTACTCAGGTGGTATTTTCTATTGCCTTGAGCTGGGCAGCTTCCAGTTCAGGATAGAACACTTAGTCTCTGTCTTCTTTTTTAATGTAATTTGTAATGTAGGATGTCTGTTTCCCAGAAAAAAGAAGATGAGATGAATTACCACTAAATGACTGAAAAAGAGCCTTAGGGCTAACTAAGCCTGTGTCACTGGGTGACCCTGACTAAACCACTGAGCTTGTCTGTGCCTGTGAGTGAACTGGACGAGCAGATCTGGGGAAGCTTTAACATTCTTAAGAATTCATGGTCCTCTACTAAGCCCTTGTAGACTCCTTATTGAGTCCTGTGGGGATAGGAGTGGTCAAATATGAGGTTATGTTTCTCATTTGAAAGTGTGATATTGGAAGGGTAGGACTACCTTTTTCCTCTATCAAAGGTCAGTGTGGGTTCTCACAGGGACATAAAATGCCCTGGCTCTGTGCTTCTTCCTTTATAAACAAAACCCACATGTCAGTTTCCTGACTGACTTCTGGTAAATCATCCTAAGACAGTTCCTGGCATCTACCTCACAGAGGGTTAAAACTTCCTTTCACACACCAAGGGCAACACACAGGAGAGAAACTGCAAAGGGGAGTGTTGTTGCTTAGTTTATACCCATGAAGAAGAGAGTGCCCATAGGAGAAAAATGTTGCGGTATAAAACTTGAAATCCAGGTTTACCAGAAAAGAAGCTTATTTCATTTTGTTTGACGTCAGAGCACTGCTCAACCCTAGTTTATGGTGGTACAGAGGCTTGAACCTGGTGTTTCGGAGCCTCAGCCTCACGTGAAAGTCTTTGCATAACCATTATGCTGTCTACCCCCACCCTACCAGAAAAAAAGACAACATGCTTTTTATTCCATTTTTCTCGCGTTACCACCCTACCTAAGCTATCTCAGTAATGTCTCTATAAAAAAGGGCCAGGTGGTGACATACCTGGTTAAGTGCTCCTATTACCATGCACAAGGACCTAGGTTCAAGCCCCCAGTCACCATTTGCAGGGGAAAAGCTTCACGAGTGGTGAAGCAGGTCTGCAAGTGTCTCTCTGTCTCTCTTTCCCTCTCTATCTCTCCCTCCCTCTCAATTTCTCTCTGTTCCAGCAGATAAAGTTAAAAAAGAAAAACAATGTCTTTATTTGGATGAGAATGACTGCTACTACAATTGCCCTGTGTGCTCAAATCCAGGAATAAAAGGTGTAAGCAAAGATGACACAGATAAAGGTTGAGGGTATTGACCCACTGGGTCCCTAATTTTAACCTCAGGAATAATAATGCAAGTTTCCCAGAATGGGAAGGGGGAAAAGGATTCCCTACTCCCACTGCTTCCTTCTGAGAAATAAGATGAGGAGGACAGTCACACCCACCCACCAAGGACTGAGGATTCTGGGAAGTGTCAGCTCCACTGGTTAAGCCTACATGTTGGCCACCAGGGAGAAAATGGGCTCAGGGCTGAGTCTGGCTCATGACTCTGCGGAAAATGACAATCTTTCCTTTAACTAAAATTTGGGACTTTATCTCTCAAGAAGACTATCGGATCTGTATTACAGTTTGCAACCTTTTCCTAATGTGACTTTTCTGAAGTGGAATATATATAATAAAGAGTTAATGTCTAGTGAAAAAGCCAGAAAAAGTAGCTGAACACTAATGCTATCCAAGGGTGGGGAAACTTTCCTTTCCCTCCCTCCCTCCCTCCCTTCCTTCCTTCCTTCCTTCCTTCCTTCCTTCCTTCCTCCTTACCTTCCCCCCCCTCCCGCCTTTTCTCCCCTCCCCTCCCCGTCCCCTCCTCTCCTCTCCCCTCCCCTCCCCTCCCCCTCCCTTTCCCGCTCCCCTTCCCTTTTTTGCCTCCAGGGTTATTGTTGGGGTCAATGCCAGCACTACTAATCCACTGCTCCTGGTGGCCATTTTTCTTTTTATTATTATTAGATAGAACAGAGAGAAATTGAGAGAGGAGGGGGGGGAGAGACAGAGAGATACCTGCAGACCTGCTTCACTCACTGCTTGTGGAGTGACACCCCCCTCCCACAGGTGGAGAGACGGGGGCTTGAACTGGGATCCTTGTGCTGGTCCTTGAGCTTCTTACTGTGTGCACTTAACCTGGTGAAACTGTTTCCCACCAGGAACCATTAAGATTAGAATTAGCACTTCATATTGCTATGAAAACAGCCACATTTGCCTTTTTTGACAGGGCCAGACCAAATGATTTTACAGACTGTACACAGCCTATGGGCCATATGTTCCCTGCCCTGCTTAGCCCATGCACACAAGTTGATATAGTGCATGTTTAGATAGTTGAGGATAGACAATATTCAAAACTTTAATTCAGGGGCCAATAAAATAGCTCACTTGGATAGCGCATTGCTTTACCATATTTGCCACCCAGGTTCAAGCCCCACCCACACCAAACTGAGGAAATCTTCTGTGCTGTGGTCTCTCTCTCTCTCTCTGTCTGTCTCTGTCTCTCTGTGTATGCTTCTATCTAAAAAAAAATTATTTTGGACTCCAAACTAGGTTTTAACATTTATATGAAAAACATGTAGAGCCATCCAACTGTCTTTGTCTGTATTGTCATGCTGCTCACTGAGCTAGCTAGCCACTTCAAGAATTAGCGTGCTGGGGGCTGGGCGGCAGTGCAGTGGGTTAAGCTCACATGGCGTAAAGCACAAGGACTGGTGTAAGGATCCTGGTTCGAGCCTCTCTTGATTTCTCTCTGTTCTATCCAACAACAACAATAGCAACAACAACAATATCAACAATAAACAAT
This sequence comes from Erinaceus europaeus, assembly GCF_950295315.1. NCBI lineage: Eukaryota > Metazoa > Chordata > Mammalia > Eulipotyphla > Erinaceidae > Erinaceus > Erinaceus europaeus. The sequence goes on along the minus strand of NC_080163.1, from coordinate 201,041,850 downwards.
AAGAGCAACAAAAATGGGGGAAAATGACCCCCAGGAGCAGTGGAATAGTGCAGGCACCGAGCCCCAGAGATAACCCTGGAGGCAAAAAAAAAAAGGCTAACTGTCTAGTCTGCCACGCAGAATGGAGAAAAACAAAAAAACCTTTGCCCCCACCCCACCTGGCTCCTCCTCCACCAACAGGCACCAGGACCTGAAAGACGCCCTAGCCCCGCCCGCAGAGTCCTTTCCTTTGGTGCAGCACACCAAACCCAGTCCACGTTCTGCTCTGTGTCTCCCTTCTGCTCTTATTTCTCAACTCTGTCCGTGAGTGGGATCATCCCATCTTCATCCTTCTCTTTCTGGCTGATCTCACTTCACAGGATTCCTTCAAGCTCCATCCAAGAGGAGGCGAAGAAGGTGACTTCACCATTCTTAGGCTGGTCCTTGTGCTTGGCGCCACGTGTGCTTAACCCATTCCGCTCTGACTCCCGCCTTCACCATTCTTAACAGCTGAGTAGTATTCCTTTGTGTATATACCACAATTTTCTCAGCCACTTGTCAGTTGTTGGACACCTAGGTGGCTGGGCATCTGAGACTTTTTAACAGCTTCAGGACTAGGTATCCAAACAGTGTAACTCTTTCTTAAACGTCACCGTAGATAACAAAACACCTAAATAGAGCAGTAGGAAGAAGTAGTCTAGAAAGCCTTTTTTTTTTTAAAGTTCTCAACATCAGGTCTTTTTTTTTTTTTGAAATTTTTATTTATAGAAAGGAAACACTTAGAAAAACCATAGGATAAGAGGGGTACAACACCACACAATTCCCACCACCAGAACTCTGTATCCCATCCCTTCTCCTGATAGCTTAGAAAGCCTATTTTTACAGACAAATACAAATGAAAGTAAAATGTAAATTATGATTGTATTGAAACTAATGCACCATGTACAAATGCCCATATATTTATTCTACAAATGAAACTGATTTCCTAAAGCCAATTATGAATGCTCTTAGAACTGTACCAAAGCTTTTCTTCTCAGTTAATGCCAGACAAGGTGTTTTAGACATTTCTCTTTAACTCTTGGAAAAGTACCAGTCTGGCTAGATTTGTAGATAATTTCCAGGTTGTAATAGCAATAGGCTATAACTTAACCAAATTTGAAAGCTGTAATTATTGGCAAAGAAAATTAAAGGTGAACCTTTTTATCTTCAGTGAGATATAAGAGGACAGGAAAGCTTTTGAAGAGGAAAAGACCAACAACAACAACAACCACAACAACAACCAGTCACGTAAATGTTGAGGCTGAAGATACAAAATCTGTTTTCTGAACTGAAGGAATTGTGGGATTCACATAATAACAACTATTTTGGGTTCAAGAACCCAGTCCCCACCTGCTGGGGAGTGAAGCAGCTTTGTGAGCAGTGAAGCAGAGTTGGAGACTTCCTTCTCTCTTCTCTGTATCTCCCCTAACCCTTGCAATTTCTCTCTGGCATATCAAATTAAACAAATAAATGAATTGGAAAAGATTTAAGAAAGAAAAGAATTGCTTTCTTCTAACATGAGGCATACAGTCGGTATACCAAGTGCCAAATCTGGTGGGCTCTACTTCTGGTTTCCTTTAGGATAATTTCTTCTTCTTCTTCTTCTTCTTCTTCTTCTTCTTCTTCTTCTTCTTCTTCTTCTTCTTCTTCTTCTTCTTCTTCTTCTTCTTCTTCTCCTCCTCCTCCTCCTCCTCCTCCTCCTCCTCCTCCTCCTCCTCCTCCTCCTCCTCCTCCTCCTCCTCCTCCTCCTCCTCCTCCTCCCTCCTCCTCCCCCCTCCTCCCCCCCCTCCTTCTTCTTTTTTCTCACTGCACCCAGAGGCAAGCAGAGACCCTTAAGGAAGGTGTAAGTTATATGAAAGCCTAAATAGGAGGAATTCCATTCAGGTCCTCATGGTTCACACAAAGTAAACTTCTGAACTCATCTGGACAAGTTCTGAGCACACATCACTCACTGAGGACAAATAGATTCCAATGGTATATGCAAAATCATAAACAAATAATCAATTCCTTAGCTTCTCTATTTTATGAAATAGGAAGTAAGACATTCCCAGCTCAGTCTGGGTTAAGCCTGAGCTCCTCCAGGGCTTATTTGGATATTCATATGCCCTAGGTATCATTTCCTTTGTGGTTCCCTTTCTTTATTAAAAAAAAAAAATACTGGGGCCAGGTAGTGGTGCACCGAGTTAAACGCACACAGGACCTGCACAAAGCTTCGGATTCCAGCCCCCGCCTCTCCAACTGCAGTGGGGTTGGGGGGTCGCTTCACAAGCTGTGACAGTGAGGCAGGTCTGCAGGTGTCTGTCTTTCTCTCCCCCTCTCTATCTTCCCTTCCCTTCCTTCTTCTTCTTCTAGCGTTTGCCCTTCTTCCGTAGCCAGTCAACAGCATCAGATTGAGCCTGATGTAAAGTTTCGAGACCTCCTTTGAATCTGGAGAGGTGGCAGTCGTTGACTATGTGGGTCATAGTCTGTCTGTAGCCGCAGGGGCAGTTCGGGTCGTCTCTTGTCTCCATTTCTCTCTGTCCTATCCAAAAAAAAAAAAAAAATGGCCACAGGACATAATGCAGGCACTGAGCCCCAGGGATAACCCTGGAGGCAAAATAAATAAATAGCAAACATTGTATGTTATTACTGTATTGACACCACAGACAAACATATTAGCATTAAATGTTAGAATACCGCCTTTATGTCACCACTGTCTGTTAGTTGGTTCTAAAAGAATGAGAGCTCCTGTGGGTTCTTCTTGTCTGTTTTTGACCAGAGCCCTGCTCAGATCTGGTTTGTGGTAGTGGTGGTGGTGGAGATTGAACCTGGGACTTTGGAGCTTCAGGCATGAGAGTCTCTCTGCATAACTATTATGCTTTATAAACCCCCCAGCCCCACTCCCCACGCCCCACGGACTCTTAAAAGTAGTAAGGGCCTTGGGCACTGTGTTTACTGCTGATGGATCAAGTCTGTCTTCATTGGAGTGGGGCAGTGAGGAGGGGACAGGCAGAATAAACCAGAATGGTAGCAGAGGGGCAGAGCACACAGGACCCCATAGACCAATCCCAGGTGTGTTTAGTTCATATATGACGTGATGATTTTGAGGGTTATGAGAGTAAAAGTGACATGACACCTGCTTCTTGTTTTATCTGGAAGCAGCAGGGTCTCCATATGTATGAGGTTATCACACCTAGGCTGGTTTTTAATTCTTTTTATTTTAGCTAGAAACACGGAGACTCCCTGTCACCAGCACTTGGTGCCAGGAACCTTGGCTGTGTGCATGGCAAGGCACATGCTCTACCTGCCCTTGATGTGCCCTTCAGAAGAATAGGATAAGGCCTGAGGAGACACCTTCTCAGAGCTCAGGACTTACATGGCCACAGAATGTGTCGGGGTGGTCAGTAGAATAGGAAGAGCAATGATGTTTGGTAGAGCTCTTGAAGAAGCACCTGGGCCTGTGTGAGCAGCTGCTCTCACACTCTGACCACTCTGCTTGCTTGAAGCCACATGAAATGGCGACAGACCCAGTCTTCCTCCCTGCTGTGGAAGGAAGCCAAGTTTCCAGTGCCAAAAATGCAATGGAAAATCAATCTAAAAACCAGTCTTCTATCGCACTTGTGGCACACAGAAAAATAAATTTAAATAGTGTCTTCTAGTTCAGTTATCCCCGAGAGGATAACCCCAAGAGATAAAAACATCTCCTCCCATCTTGAAGTTTTCCCCCTCTTTTTTAATTTTAAAAATATATTTATTTATGTGGTCTGGGAGGTGGCGCAGTGGATAAATCATCGGACTCTCAAGCATGAGGCCCTGAGTTCAATTCCCGGCAGCACATGTACCAGGGTGATGTCTGGCTCTTTCTCTCTCCTCCTATGTCTCTCATTAATAAATAAATAAAATATTAACAAAATATTTTTATTATTTGATAGAGACAGAGAAATTGAGAGTGGAGGGGGAGATAGGGAGAAGGAAAGAGATGGGGATGGACAATGGTGCACCGGGTTAAACACACATAGTATGCAGCACAAGGACCCATGCAAGAATCCAGGTTCTAGCAGGCATCTCCCTTTCTCTCTCCCTCTCTTGCCTCTTCTCTCTTAACTTTTCTCTCTCTCCTTCTCTCTCTCTCTCTATATATATGTATACACACACACACACGAGCATCACTTAACACCATACACCATAGTTAACTCCAAGTGTATTAAAGATGTAAGTGTTAGACTTTACACAATAGAAGAAACCATAGTTGAAACACTTCAGGATCTTAACATCAAAGATGTATTTAGGGACCCATCAGCAAGGGGAATGAGGTAGGAAATGGGACTACGTTAAAGTTTCTATAGATGGAAAGAATCTTTGACAAAGATCGACAATCAAACAACTCAAAGAAGTTATTTACATATTACACCTCTGGCAAGGGATTCATATAAAATTTATAAAGAAACCATAGAACTTAGCCTGGTGAAATAGCTCATTTGGATAATGTGCTGGCTTGTCATGGGCCCTGTCCACATTTGATTTTGGCCTTCACTGCACTGAAGAAAGCTTCGGTGGAAGTCCTCTCTCTCTCTTTCTCTCTGCCTTTCTGTCTCTATCTGAAAAAGGAAAAAGAAAACAAATCATACAACAATATAACAAAGAAGCTAGTTTTAAAGTGGGAAAAATACTTGAGTAAACAATTCTCTAAAGAAGATATCCAGGACTCTCAAGCATGAGGTCCCAGGTTTGATCCCCAGTGGCACATGTGCCAGAGTGATGTCTGGTTCTTTCTCTCCTCCTGTCTTTCTCAGAAATAAATAAATAAAATATTTAAAAAAATAAGATAAAAGAAATGGTAATATCTTTTTTTTCTGAGTCATTGGATTGGGACCTTTCACTTTGAGTCTATGTTTGCCTTTCTTTTGGATGTGAGTTTTCTTGTAGACAGATTAAATGAATCTTGTGTATCTATTCAGTCACTTTGTGTTTTTCTCTCTCTCTCTCTTTTTAATATTTATGTATTTTCCCTTTTGTTGCCCTTTTTTTTTTTATTGTTATCGTCGTTGGATAGGACAGAGAAATGGAGAGAGGAGGGGAAGACAGAGGGGGAGAGAAAGACAGACACCTGCAGACCTGCTTCACCGCCTGTGAAGTGACTCCCCTGCAGGTGGGGAGCCGGGGGCTCGAACCGGGATTCTCACGGTCTTTGCTTGGCTCCACCTGCACTTAACCCGCTGCGCTACCACCCGGCTCCCCACTTTATGTTTTTGATTGGTGAATTCAGACCATTCACATTTAGGGTGGATATATGTATGTTTGTCTTTATCATGGAGTCTTCTGTTTCTCATAGAATTGCTTCATTTTTCCAAAGCCTCTTTCCCCCCACCTGCTTTGAAGTGAGAGTATGGTCATTTTGCCCCGTTACTGATATTCTCTCTTCTGCATGGTTGAATCTACTCAAGCTGGACATACTGTTGAACCTGGGATGCACTCCAAGCGTCTTTCACACCCTGTATCTCTATCATCATGCTTTTCATAATCCTAGCATGCAAATCTTTCGTGCTTTCTATACCCCTAGGGAATGAATCTTTAAAATCCTGAATTTATCTTTAAATCCACTTCTTCATGTTGATAGATATGCATTCCTTCAAATTTGTTGACAATGTATTTCCTAAATTCTTTCTCTGATAGTCCCTATTTGTTTCCATTTTTATTGATACGTATAATGGATTCACTTTTGGGAGCTCTTTTCCTCCTTAGTCCATTGACTTTTCTTTCATTGTTGGCCTGAAAGTGGTGCTGTAGCAATAGTTCTGAGTTTCTCCTTTGTATATGAATTGTGGAGGGGAGGTGTTTTTTTTTTTTTTCCCTGTCCATTTTCTCATTTCAAAATGACTGTGCCTGGCCACTCATGGTGGTCCATTCCTCTGGTATTAGCATGTGGCTCATTTCTGTCTAGTGAGCTGTGAAGGGAAGTCAGGGTCAGTTTATTATTATAAGAATCATGAAGGATTCTTCTTCCCTAGATATTGTCATCCTGCATTGTTGGTATCCTTCTAATTCTGCTTCTAAAAACCCCTTCTGTTTCATTTGGTTTAATCCCCCCTGCTTAACACTGTATTCTGTTTATGTAACCACTGTTAACTAAGCACCGGCTTGCCTGCATGGCATTGGTTTGATCCCACTTAAAGCTGCGGTCTATTTACATAAACCACTGTTAACTAAGCACCACCCTGCCTCCAGGGCATTGGTGGTTCAGTGGTAGAATTCTCACCTGCTCTCCCCCCTCTCCTTGTCACACCCTGATTTTCACCAATCTCTTTTTGTCCCACCCTCTCTATATCACATCCTGTTTACACCCTACTTGGCAAGTATATTAGTTTAGTTTTAGTTTAGTTTAGCTTGGCTTAGATTGTGCAGCGTTCCGCATGAATAAAGAGATACTGTGTACAGCTCAGCCATGAGTCCCTGGTCTCTGTCTCCCGCTCGTGAAGCTAGACCGACACTGCATGATAGATAATTCTGGAACTCTTGAAGTCAAGAAGAGAGCTATTCAAATATAAGAAAGATATGTTGGGACTATCTGTAATAAAATTGTTCCATTTTTTCTTTTTCTCTTCTTTTCTTTTTTTAATAGAGAAATTTTCAGCTATGACTTATGGTAGTGAAAGGAATTGAACCACCATAAGGGTCAATAAAGGTCTTGGAACCTTACTGAAATCCAAGTTCACTGTAGTAGTCCTGAGCAACCGCACTCAAGCTTGGTGCTCTTTCTCCATTAGGAACTGACTCTAGTACTGGGTTACTCAGAGAGAAGGGGTTCCTGATATTGTCTGAGGGCTTGATTTGTTGTAATTAGGACTCATTCCTCTTCTATCTACACCTTTCTTCATTCCATTAATTCCAGGAAAGAAGCTTCAACTACCTCTATGTTATCTGTATAAAATAATTATATTACACAATTTTGAGAACCAGGAAATCATCCTAAATAAGATGAACTCAGGCACGTTCAGGTGGGTATAGTTGTGGACTCATATCAAGCCACATCATCCCACTCTCTCCTGGACACCTGCTGAAAAGTCTGAGTATGATCTTGCTCTCTGTATAAATCCTCTCTCTCTCTCTCTGTCTCTGTCTCTGTCTCTCTCTCTCTCTCTCTCTCACCAGAGCACTTCTCAGCTCTGGTTTATGGTATTACAGGGGATTGAACCTGGGACTTTGCATAACCATTATGCTATCTACCCTCACCCTTCATCTTCTTTTATCTAGCAGCTCTAAGTATCTGTTATGAAATGTTGGAAATTGTACCTTTGGCATTAATTTATTCAGTATGTGTTTGAGCATTTCTTTTGGGATTGTATTATATATTGAAAGTACAAGTAAGAATATATTTTTAAATTTTTATTTATTTATTCCCTTTTGTTGCCCCTGCTGTTTTATTGTTGTAGTTATTATTGTTGTCGTTGTCATTGGATAGGACAGAGAAATGGAGAGAAGAGGGGAAGACAGAGAGGAGGAGAGAAAGACAGACACCTGCAGACCTGCTTCATTGCTTGTGGGGAGCTGGGGACTCGAACTGGGATCCTCACACTGGTCCTTGCACTTTGCACCACCTACGTTTAACCCGCTGCGCCACTGCCTGACACCCCAAGTAAGAATATATTGATGACCAGTCATATATTAGTCATGGGTTGAGGCTACCGCAGAAACCAGAAAGTGACAGACTCACCACATGTCCCAAATCCAGCTTTAGTATGCACCACTATTTACTATGTGTTATAGCAGTGGCATAAATAAAATGCCATAGGAACATGGTGATATGCTGTCCAAGATTCAGGTAAATTTTTACAAAGGAAACAATATTTGATCATGATTTTTTTTAATGTGGCATTGTATGAATTGAATCCAGAAGGGATAATAATGTTTTCCTGGTGTTGCAGTGTAACAGGGAAGGACATCTTTGACAACACAATATGAATAAATATGTAGGGTTATAAGAAAGAAACACTGTAGAACACTGAAAAGTTTGGGTGTGGAGGAGGGCTGGGAGGTGTTGACAACACAGTATGAGTAAATATGTAGGGTTATAAGAAAGAAACACTGTAGAACACTGAAAAGTTTGGGTGTGGAGGAGGGCTGGGAGGTGGTGCTCTTAGTTGAGCTCACATGGCACCACGTGCAGGGTTCAAGCCCCTAGCCCCGCCTGCAGGGGGTGAAACTTCATGAGTGGTGAAGCAGGTCTGCGGGTATCTCTCTTTCTCTGTTGCCTTTCTCTCTCAATTTTTCCCTATACTACCAAATAAAAAGAATAATGAGGAAAAAAGGTTGCTGGGAGTGGTGGATTTATCCTTCAGGCACAGAGCCCCTGCTATAGCCCTGGTGGCAGAAAATCAGTCAATAAATAAATAAATAAAATGCTCAGGGAGTTGGGCAGGAGATCTGTATGAGAGGGGGGTAGGGGATTAAGCTGTAGACGTTGGTGTGGGCTTGTAAATTATCCAGGGACCACGCTAAGAATCTTTAGTTTCATATTGTGAGCAACACAGCTAGCATGCCAGGGCACAAGGGCCATTACACTAAACACACAGCATATTTAATTCATGTGAATTTGACTGCTCTATTCCAAATTTGATAATTGTTTTTTCTCATGCATGTTTCTAAATTTCTAAGTAAAAGTGACAACTAAGGAAGATGTTTCTGATTTATTTTATATTTAAGTCCTTAACTTTCTGACTAAATCTTTGGGATGATGTATTGCAGATTGTGATACCCTCTGTAAGATATGGAAGGGTAAATATTATTATTACTTAAAAAATTTTAAAAATATTTTATTTAGTTAGTTTCCCTTGTTTTTTATTGTTATTATAGTTATTGCTGTTGTTATTGATGTCGTCATTGTTGTTGGATAGGACAGAGAGGATTGGAGAGACGAGGGGAAGACAGAGAAGGGGAGAGAAAGACAGATACCTGCAGACCTGCTTCACCACCTGTGAAGCGACTCCCCTGCAGGTGGGGAGCTGGGGGCTCGAACCGGGGTCCTTATGCCGGCCCTTGCACTTCGTGCCACATGTGCTTAACCTGCTGCACCACCGCCCGGCTCCCCTTAAATATTGTTTTTAAGAAGTAGTGAAGAGGGGTGGTGCCATGCCTGTTTGAGCACACCTATTACAGCGCACAAGGACCTGGGTTTGAGCCCCAGATCCTCACCTGCTTGACTAAACAAAAAATATATTTGCACAATGAATCCACTACCCCATTTTCCTCATTTTGTTGCCCTTGTTGTTATTATTATTGTTGTTATTACTGTTGTTGTTGGATGGGACAGGGAGAAATCAAGAAAGGAGGGGAAGTTAGAGAGGAGAGAAAGACAGACACCTGCAGACCCGCTTCACCACTTGTGAAGCAACCCCCCCTGCAGGTGGGGAGCGGGGGCTTCAACCGGGATCCTTGCTTGGGTCCTTGTGCTTCATGCCATGTGAGCTTAACCCGCTGCGCTACCGTCCAGCCCCCCACCAAACAAATTTTTACATCCATCACGTTTGTAGCGACAGTCTTGTCTTCACTATATATGAAATTATTTCCCTGCTTTCTCTTTCACTTCATTTTGAAAGTACATCCCATTAAAGGAACTAAATTATTATTTTTTATGGTTAAGTATTTTATTTATTAGATACAGACAGGAAAGTTGAAAAGGCAGGGGAAGAGATAGGGGGTACAGGGAGGAAGGGAGAGAGAGATGGAAGAGAGAGGGAGAGAGAGAGGGAGAGGGAAAGGGAGAGAGACATCTGCAGCTCTGCTTCCCCACTTGGGAAGCTTCCCTCCAGCATGTGGGGATCACATGCTTGAACCCAGGCCCTCGGCACTGTGATGTGTGCACTCCACCAGCTGTGCCACCACCTGGCCCCAGGAACCAAATTCTTGTTATATATATGTGCCTGGGTCCTTTCTGACTGTGGGTGTGTTGAGAAGCTTTTTACTTTTGCTTTTCTTGTTTTTGTTTGTATTTAAGACCGAACAGTTGAGAAACAAGATAAAGAAGCCCCATGTCGCGGAGGTCCAGGCGCTGCAGCTCCTCCGGGGACGCTCTCGGTCTGACCTCTTGGGGTGGTTGCCTGTGAACAGGGAAGGAGAGAGTTAGCTACTTCCACGCTCCCACAGTTGAAAGTGGCCCCAACTCTTCAACATTGGGCTTCACTGCCTTCTTTTATTGATGCCGCCACAGCCGTTTCCAAAACAACCCCTCTTGGCTGCTCCCATAGTAACTGGCACTCTCTTGGCCTGTGTTTTCAGGTGGCACAACTCATCATCAGGTGCACACTCTACCTCCTCCTTCTCAGGGCATCCTGATTCTCCTCGGTTCTGAGCTTTTGCCTGAGATGGAGTTGTCCTCACCAATGTGGAAACTCACACAACAAAACTGTCCAAGAGGCAACCAAGCGGAGCCAGGTGTGTCTGGTTGAGCTCATGTGTTACCGTGCACAAGGCCCTGGGCTCCAGCCCCCAACTCCCATCTGCAGGGGGGACGCTTCCAGGTGGTGAATCAGTGTTGCAGGCGTTCTCTTTCTCTCCCTTTCTATCTCCCTCTCCCCTCTTGATTTCTCTATATCTCTATCCAATAAATAAATACATATTTTTAAAAAGATGATGACAGTATGAGACATTCAAAGAATATGCAGTTTAGCAAGTAGAAGTTTTATTGTAGAAGTATCAGGTAGTTAATTAGTAAAAGTCTGTTAACTTGGACACTGTGATATATATGTGTGTGTATGTGTATATATGTTAGTGTTTTTGAAACACTATTACTCTGACATATTTACTTACCTAATTGTAATATAGTTTGTTGTTATTTCTTAAAGAGAACTTTCCATGTGCTGGATTGTGTGATAATATTTACCACTTTCCAGAAATTATCTACTCCTATAATTGTTATGTTGTCTTCTCCTTCTCCTTCTTACAGATTCCAGGTGGTGTAAGCATTGGACCTCACAGATTGTTCTGTCCCTGGAGAGGGTACTCCCCCACGATTCTGGTTTCTTAATACCATATTTTGACATTTTATTTATTCCGTGCCTGCACTACGAATCCAGTGCTCCTGGAGGCCATCTATTTTCCATTGTTATTGTTGCTGCTGCTCTTGTTGCTGGATAGGTCAGAGAGAAAATGAGAGAGGAGGGGAAGACAGAGAGGAGGAGAGAAAGACACTTACAGACCTGCCTCACTGCTTGTGAATCGACCTCCCTTCAGATGGGGAGATGGGGGCTCGAGCCCAGATTCTTGTGCCCACCCTAGGGTTCTACACTATGTGTGCCTAACCCGGTGCAGTACTACCTGGCCCTCTAAAACAGCTACTTTTTATTTTATTTTGCCTCCAAGCTTATTGCTGGGGCTCAGTGACTGCACTATGAATCCACTGCTCCTGGAGGCCATTTTTCCCATTTTGTTGCCCTTGTTGTTATTGCTGATGTTGTTGGATAGGACAGAGAGAAATTGAGACAGGAGGGGAAGACAGAGAGGGGGAGAGAGACCTGAAGACCTGCTTCACCGCCTGTGAAGTGACCCCCCTGCAGGTGGGGAGCTGGGGGCTCGAACTGGGATGCTTGTGTTGTCCTTGCGCTTCACACTGTATGTGCTTAACCCACTGCGCTACCACCCGCCCCCCCCCCTCCAAGAGCTACATTTATCCGTCAGGTGAACACAGTCTGCTCTTCATTCAGGCATGTCTCTACTTAATTTAGTTATGTGACCGCTTACCATTCAATTTCAAAGAAGCAAACAGTTAAGAAATGTGGTTCGACAAAATGCTAGGGAGGTCGAATCACTAACAGTGTGAATTAAGGAGGCAGGGAGCTGGAAGGCCTAACAGGAAAGGGGCATTGGTGTTGGGATAAGCATCACACACGTCACGACTGTCTCCAGTGACCTTGTATTTCTAGTAAGTGATGTTCATAAGAAACAACATTGTATCATGCATATAAGCTTGATTTTCTTTATCTTCTAAAAGTGATCTTAATCATTATGGCTCTTAACACTCGAATTAGCTGCAAAACTTACTTGAAATATATGTTTATTTCACAACTGGGTGGTTTTAAAGATAACAGACCTATATTAATAAGCTACATTAGGGGCTAGATGGTGGTGCACCTGGTTGAGAGCACATGCTATAGTGTGCAAGGACCAGGTTCAAGCCCCAAGTCCCCCCCTACGGGGGTGGGAAGCTTCACGAGTGGTGGAGCAGTGTTGTAGGTCTCTCTCTCTCTCCCCTCTCCCTTCTCTTTCAGTTTCTTCCTGTGCTATCAAATAAAAAAATAAATAAAGAGCTACATAAGAACAACAGTGAGTTTTCTCTGCTGTTGGAATGTTTTTTGTGATCTTTTCCCTGGCATTGCTTGCTGTGATTATACTGAAATTATCTGCATCTCTTGCCCACCCATCGAGAGTTAAGGAGTCTCAGGATAGAGGTGTTGTGAGATTAAACAATGAGATTATTTGACTATTGTTGTGTAATTTAAAGTGTGTATAATCCCCACACAATGAACAGTGGGAGATTATGTCATCTGTAATGATAGTGAGAAAGCCTTTTTCCTCTCTGTGTGTATATAGACAGCACCATGAGTTCCCTCATTTCTGAAGTCACCTCAGAGTCCCCACTAGATGGTGCTGAACAAGCAGGAGGATGGGGCCAGGAAGCCTTTCCTTCTGGCCTCTCCCCCTCCTGACCTTTCACGCTGCGTGCATCATGCCATCCAGAGCAATGGTTCAGGAATGTCGAACGATAACAGACTTCCTTTCAAACATGAGACAAACACAAACTGAGGTGAACAAACATCACTGGTGGACTTCTCCTTTGTTACGGAAAGGAGTGAAGGCTAGTTTTGGGAAGAATAAATGTGAATGAGGCTTTGACAGCAAAGTGGAAGAATCAGATCAAGCCAGTGTGCAGTCAGATGCCCTTGTATGTATGTGTACTAAGAAGTCAGAAAGACTTGAGGAAGTTATTTATGAATGTGTGTACTAAGGAGTCAGAAAGAATTGAGGAAGTTATTTATGCAAAGCTGAAGCATAACATCTGCGAATAGCTTCTCCTGGCAATAAGTGATGCAGATATGAGGACTAGAAATCAATTTTTTTTCTTTTCGATCAAGACCTTAGTGTGGGGAGAATGTGCCGGCTGCCTTAAACACACGCTGTTAAAGTAGAAGTCTGCGCTGAGTCTCTCCTTTTGAGAACGTGAGTCTGATGTGAGGCCAGGCACAAGCCCAGAGGGGTGTGTGTGCTCTTTAGCAATAAAGTAACCGTGGTTTCCACTTTTGCACTGGAAAAACACAAGAAGCATTTGATTGATATGAATACTTAGAGATTTATTTTAGAGTGACTTACGGAATCCAGTCAGATAAAGGCAACTTCTTAACTTGATAAATCTGAAAGTTGAAGGACTTTAACTTAAAATAATGGTGTTAAAAAGAAAGCTAGAAGGGGTCAGGTGGTAGCGTAGCGGGTTAGGCGCACGTGGTGCAAAGCTCAAGGACCAGTGTGGGGCTCCCGGTTCGAGCCCCCGACTTCCCACCTTCAGGAGAGTCACTTCATGGGCAGTGAAGCAGGTCTGCAGGTGTCTGTCTTTCTCTCCTCCTCTCTGTCTTCCCCTCCTCTCTCCATTTCTCTCTGTCCTATCCAACAACGAACAACATCAACAACAATAATAATAACCACAACAAGGCTGTAACAAAAGGGGGAAAATGGCCTCCAGGAGCAATGGATTCATGGTGCAGACACCGAGCCCCAGCAGTAACCCTGGAGGCAAAAAAATAATGCGAGATATTATTACTTTACTGTTATTATTGTTATTATTATTATTTTTGCCAAACTAACTTGAACAGGATTTGCTGGTATGGTAGCTTTTTCTACAGTTAACCGACCAAGGCCACCGTGATGCTTTCCTTACTGCTTCCTCCAAGGAGGAAAAACCACGTTCAAAAGTGTGTTGTATCATTTCCTCCAGAGAACTACCCATGTGCCAGGAAATGTAGGAAATGTGGACAGTGGGATTGTGTTTGGGGAGGCCATGGGGGAAAGGCATATAGAATGTTAGAAAGGGGGATGATAAGAAAAGATGACCAGAGGGCTCTGAATTTCATTCCCGCTGGGACCCAAAACATTTGTCACCAGTAATCTTTGTCACCAAAAGGGAAGAGAATCTAGAAAATGCCAGAGGCAGTCAGCGATCGTTTCACTTAGCTGAGAGGGAAGAGGAAAAAGGGAAGGAGACCTGGAGGAGTTAGTAGGTGTAGGGTGACTTAGAGAGGACGTGAAGACAGGGCCATAGAAGAGAATAAAAACCGGCAAAAACGTTAGAGGTAGATCCAGGTATATTGTCAACCCGTATCTGTGACCTTGGGAGAACTGCTGCAGTTTCCACTGGAGGGGACGGGGGTGCAGAATCTGGTGGTGGGAGTGGCTTGGACTTATAACTTTGTAAATCACTAAGAAAAAGAAAATCAAATAAAGTAATAAAAAAGGAAACTCTGGGGAAAGACATAGAAATGGGTACAAATCACTAAGAAAAAATAAAATAATCTAAAAAGTCTGGGGAGAGACATAAATAGGTACAGGTGTGTGTAGACCCATTTTCCAAGGTGAAGTGTGTGTGTGTGTGTTTTAATCTCTTTCTCTTTTTAAAACTATTTATTTCCTTTTTGTTGACCTTGTTTTTATTGTTGTTGTAGTTATCATTGTTGTTGATGTCATTGTTGTTGGATAGGACAGAGAGAAATGGAGAGGGGAGGGGAAGACAGAGAGGGGGAGTGAAAGACAGACACCTGCAGATCTGCTTCACCGCCTGTGAAGCGACTCCCCTGCAGGTGGGGAGCCGGGAGCTCAAACCGGGATCCTCAAGCCAGTCCTTGTGCTTTGCGCCACATGCGTTTAACCCACTGTGCTACCGCCCAACTCCCTCTCTCTCCTTTTTTAACTTTATTTGTTTATTTGATAGGACAGAGAGAAATTTAGAGTAAAGGCGATAGAGAGACAGAGAGACACCAGCAACACTGCCCCACCACTCGTGAAGCTTCCCCCTGCAAGTGGAGACCAGGGGCTTGAACCCAGGTCCTTGTGCACTGTGATGTTTTCACTTAACCAGGTGTGCTACTGCCTGTCCCTGTGAACTGTGTTTAAAGGTGGAGACAGAAGAAAGTAAAACTAGTTGGGGAGGAGGATAGTTTTATACCGAATTTCATGCTTGTAGCAAAGGTGAAAAGACATAGTAGTGCATTAGTGCGGTCCATTTTCACCAAGCACCCGCACACTGTGTAACCACCAGTTGCATCAGACCAAGTTGCTACTAAATCGTCTCTACACAGAGAAGGGAGGGAGAGAGAAATATCAATTTGTTAACGTACAGTCAAGCGTTGCTTAATCACATCCAGTAATGGTGTCCCAGTAGTCCATCCCATACAGTGGAGGTGTGTAGAATGCTATACTGTCGAGGTCTGTGTGATTACACTCTGCTATGTCTAGACCACCATGAAATTGCCTGGTGGCGTCACTAGAGAAAAAACTATAGGAGTGCATTGGAGATTTTATGTATTATAATTTGAGGGTGGGCAACAATTTGTTTGGCTTTGTATGTTAACTCTTTTTTCAGCCACCAGGTTCCACATGCTCACCAGCATGATGCCCACCAGACTTCCCTGGACAGACAACCCCACCGATGTGTCCTGGAGCTCTGCTTCCCCACACCCCTGCCCCACTAGGGAAAGAGAGAGACAGGCTGGGAGTATGGGTCCACCTGTCAATGCCCATGTTCAGCGGGGAAGCAATTACAGAAGCCAGACCTTTCACCTTCTGCATCCCACAGTGACCCTGGGTCCATACTCCCAGAGGGATAGAGAATGGGAAAACTATCAGGGGAGGGGATGGGATACGGAGTTCTGGTGGTGGGAATTGTGTGGAGTTGTACCTCTCTTATCCTATGGTTTAGTCAGTTTCCTCTTTATAAATTAGAAAAAAATAATTTGAGGGGTGCAGAGTCAATATAGAACTGAACTGTGACCCTGATGATGCTGGGGGTTTAGAGTATTTATAGGTCAACAGGGCTTTCCTATTCATCTGGGCAATTTGAGGTTGAAGGTGAATCAAGGAAGAAGTAGCTCCCTCCATCTGACTGGCCAATTACTTAGTCTCCCTCCGGAACCCTTATTTCAGCACCAATATAAGAATTATTGAGATAGCTAACTTGCTTTTAGACTAAGCATTGAGAACTCTGTACACATTTTACACACAGTCCACTTGATATTGGACTAGCCACATTTTTAAGGGGTCTACAGCCACATATGTCTAATAACCACCAGATCATTTATTTATTTATTTATACAGAGAGAGTGAAACACCACAGCCAGGCTCAAACCCTGGTCACACAGATGGTAAGCACTGCAGTATCCCAGGTGAGCTATTTCATTGGCTTGTGACTGCTATAAATTTATTGACCAACTTGGATCTAAACTGCTGATGTTTCATGACAGTACAAACATTGTCTGTTGTGTTCACTGTTTTGGACAGGACCCAATATGTACTCACTCAAGAAGTCTTTGTTGAATAGGCTAAGGTGTCCTGATGTAAACTTAACACAGAAGTTTTGAAATTTATGCTCATTTCATATGTAATTTTTCCTCAAATCACACCATGACTAAACAAAATCCTTAAATTCTATATATAATGTTGAAGCTCTTCAGATTAAGCCTTTTTGGATCTTTGTTATTTGTTGGTTTGATCTGATCTGATCTGATCTAAATCACTTTGTCCTCTCTGGGTCTGATCAGACCACAAAGGCCAACATACACTCCTAGAAACCAGACATATCCCAGATCCACCCCACCCTCACCCCAACTCCTTCATGCCATTCAACCCAAGACCTGGTCACTCCTGACACTTTGCATTTTGGGATGATCGTGGTCTTCTGTAGTAGGAGTGTACCTCAGAGCTCCTTATCAGCCCACTGGCCAAATGTCAGCCTCCCTTGCTCATCTTCTTGAGTCCAAATAACTCTGTCCATTTCAATAATAGTTTGGGTACAGTGCAAAAAATTCCCTGGGGCTTCTACTCTTTGGGATAGAAAGAGTTTTCTAGAATTATAAAAAGGGTTTAAAATAAAGACATATCAAAGGAAAAGGTGATAGAACTAAACTTTGACAAACTATACATTTTACTTGTTCTTGCTTATTTTATTAGTGACCTAATAGTAGTTTACAATATCATAAAATTACAGGGGTATAGTTCTCTACACAGTACCCACCACCAAAACTGAGTGTTCTACCAATCCCTCTTTCTGCCACACACTCACTCACTCATCAGAGTTCTCACAAAGTCTTAGGGACAGTTTGTAATTTGGCTATTTTTTTTTAACTTTTCTTTCTTTCTTTCTTTCTTTCTTTCTTTCTTTCTTTCTTTCTTTCTTTCTTTCTTTCTTTTTTATTAATGGTTTACAAAATTACAAAGTGACAAGGATATAAGACCACATCATTCCACCACTAGAGTTCTGTATTCCCACTCCCTCCATTGGAAACTACTGTGGTTCTCCCTAGGTCATAGATAAGGGTTGACCACTATTTATTTATTTATTTATTTATTTATTTATTTATTTATTTATTTATTTCTCTCTCTCTTTCTTTCTTTCAATGTTCTCTGCCTTTTTCATAGCTATTTTTATTTTATTTATAAAAAGGAAACATTAACAAAACCATAGGATAAGAGGGGGATAACTCCACACAATCCCCACCACCAGAACTCTGTATCCCATCCCCTCCCCTGATAGCTTTCCTATTCTTTATTCCTCTGGGAGTATGGATCCAGAGTCATTATGGGGAGCAGAAGGTGGAAGGTCTGGCTTCTATAACTGCTTTCCCGCTGGACATGGGTGTTGGTGGGTTGATCCATACTCCCAGCCTGTCTCTCTCTTTCCCTAGTGGGGCAGGGCTCTGGGAAAGTGGGGCTCCAGGACACATTGGTGGGGTCGTCTGTTCAGGGAAGTCCGGTTGGCATCTGGAACCTGGTGGCTGAAAAAAGAGTTAACATATAAAGCCAAACAAATTGTTGAATAATCATGAACCTAAAGGCTGGAATAGTGCAGATGATGAGTTGGGGGTAAGGGGGTTCCGTTTTGTACATAGTTAGTAGGCCTATTTTAGTTATATTCCAAAGGGCCCATGACTGTACTAGTTTTTATTTGCTTGTTTGTTTTTGTTTTTGCAAGTTAATGTTCTATATTCTATATATGATTGAAACCCCCTAGTATTGGTCTTTTGCCTCTTTACATACTTCACTAAGTCTGATCACCTCAGTTTCCATCCATTTTTGTCCCAAAAGACACAGTGTCATCTTTTTGATCCAGCATAGTAGTCATTAAATGTTCCAGGGTTGCTCTAGCCAGTCACTGGTCACCGTTCCATGGGCATTTAGGCTGCTTTCATTTTTTGTCTGCTGTGAATAATGCAGCTGTGAGCACAGGGCCACACACGTCCCTCCAGATGAGTCATCCCATGGCCTTTGGTGTATGCCGAGCAGTGGAATTGCCGGCCCACATCCCCTCTTTTGCTGGTTGGTGGTGGTCCATAGGTGGTGTATCATTTTGCATTCCCACCAACAGCGTAACAGTTTCTTTTTCTCTACATCTCTCCAACACTTATCATTTCCTTTTAAAAGCTATTATCTTTATTTATTTATTGGGTAGAGACAGCCAGAAATCAAGAGGGGAGAGGGAGATAGAGAAGGAGAGAGACGAGACACCTGCATCTCTGCTTCACCATTTGCAAAGCTTTCCCCCTGCAGGTGGGGACCAGGGGCTTGAACCCAGGTCCTTGTGCACTGTATCACGTGCACCCAGGTGTGCCACCACCTGGACCCCACTTGCCATTTCTTGATTTGTTGCTGTGTGCCATTCTCACAAGTGTGAAGTAACAGTGCATTGTAGCTTGAATTTGCATTTCTCTGATGTTAAGTAGAGCATTTCTTCATGTGTCTGTGGGTTAACAATCTCCCTTTGAAAACAATCTCTTCATGGGGTGGGCAGTAGTGCTTCCAGTAGAGCATATGTTATCATGCTCAGGGACCCAGGTTCAAACCCCCTAGTCCTCACCTGTAGGGAGGAAACTTGAGCAGTGGAGCAGGACTGCAGGTGTATCTCTTCTTGCTCCTCCTCCCTCCCCTTATCTCTGTCTCAATTAGAAAGAAAGAAAAAAAAGACTTCCAGAACTGAAGTCGTCATGCAGGCACCAAACCTCAGCAATAATACTGGTAGCAAAAAAAAAAAAAAAAAAAAAAAGTGGTCCGTGATGTTGTCTGGTTCTTTCTCTCTTCTTCTTCTATCTTTCTCATTAATGAATAAAATCTTTTTTAAAAAAGGAATGAGAAGAAAACAGTTTATTCATACTGTTTGACCCCTTCCTTTTCCTCTTCTTCTTGAGAGAGGAGGGGAAGACAGAGAGGGGGAGAGAAAGATAGATACCTGCAGACCTGCTTCACCGCTTGTGAAGCGACTCCCCATGTGGGTAGGTAGCCGAGAGCTTAAACTGGATCCCTGCATGGGTCCCTATGCTTCACACCCTGTGCACTTAACTCAGTGCACTATCACTGGGCCCCTGCCCACTTCTTTACTGGGTTATTTACTTTTTTGTTCTTGAGCTGTATGAGTTCTCTGTAGTTCCATTTTTTTTAGATCTATGATGTGCAAACATCCAATTGCTGGCTTGCTTATCTTGTGGAATTTTCTTTCGTTGTATAATAGTTTTTCTGTTAATTTTTTAAATTAATTTTTTATTTGATAGGATAGAGAGTATTTGAGAGGGGCAGGGGAGACAGAGACAGAGAGACACCTGCAATACTTGCTTCACTGACTGTGAATCTTCCCCCTGTGGGTGGGGAGGAGTTGCTCCAACCTGGGTCCTTGCTCATCCTACCGTGTGTGTGCTTCACCAGGTGAACCATTGCCCAGATCCCGTGTGTATGATACTTCCTCAATTTGATGTAGTTTCACTGACCCTTGGTTTTGAGTCTCCAAGCACATCTTTGATGTTAAAGTCCTGAAGTGTTCTGAGGATGTTTTCTTCTCTGTATTTTATAGGCTTAGATTTGATAAGCAGGTCTTTAATCCATTTTGAGTTGATTTTGGTGTGTGGTGTTAAGTGGTGGTCTAGTTTCATTGTTCTACACGTGGCTGACCAGTTTCCAAGCACTATTTTTTTAAAGAAGCCTTCTTCTTCTCCTTCCTTTCTTTCTTTCTTTCTTTCTTTCTTTCTTTCTTTCTTTCTATCTTTCTTTTTGTTGCCATTGAATGGCTTTTTTCCCTTTGTCCTATGTCAGGTGTCCATATATGAGTGGGTTTATTTCTAGGCTCTCTGTCTTATTCCATTGGTCTGAATGCCCATTTTTGTTCTTACACTACACTGTTTTAACTATGTTGCTTTGTGATATAAACTGACGTTGGGGAATGTGATACCTTCATTCTCCCTCTTCTTTAAGAAGAGCGCTTTGACATCAGTATTTTCTTTTTTGCTTTCACTAGTGATTTAATAGTGGTTTATAAGATGATTAGATTACAGGGTGTACTTCTATACTGCACTGACGCTAAAGTCCTGTGCCTACAGGTTCAGTCTGTGGGCTTGAACCCAGTCCTTGAGTTTGGCAACATGTGCATTCAGCTGGTGCGCCACTGCCCGGCGCAGTCAGTTAGACTTTCAAACTTACTTCCGTCATTGGGAACATGAGGATGGCAACACTTGACTACTAAGAATGACAAGACATTCTATGCAAAGGTCACAGGAAAAGGTCTGAAACACAGAGAGGACTCAGTGCTTGGTAACTGCTGCTGTTATTTGAAAGGGATCTAGTAGGAAGACGTTCCCAAAGCTGAATGGGGCTCCACACAAGACTAATACATTCACCAACACGTCAAAGTATGTACTTGTAGGAAGAAAACTTGGCCCAGGATTCGGTGGGAACAGTTCCCTACCAATCCAGATCAAAACAGTGCTTAGCTTCGAAAACATGAGACAGAACTTAAGCAGACATCAGATAGGATGCTGAGAGTTGCTTCGAGACAATGGGCTACCTCCCAGGTGGATTCTGTTCAGCTTGTAAAGTGCTAGAAGCCACATTGTAGTCAGGAACTGTACCGCCTCTCTGTCCCCGAGGGCATGGTAACCAGCGGGGCACCTGGCCATGAGTCAGTGATCTGTGTTGTAATGGCATCTCCTCCCGTGCACACCGTGGCATCTCTCCAGGGATGCACCCGCCTTTCCATTTCCTGTTTGGTGTCATGTGGGTGTTGATTATTTATGGAGTAGCAGGAGGTAGATCTTTTTTTTTTTTTTTTTCCAGATTGAGCAACCAATCCTGCATCTTGAGGTTTATTCCATAACAAGAAAACTAATAGTTTGGCCAGTCTAAATCATTCCCTCACATCACTGTGTGTTCTCTGAGGGCAGTGTCACTGTATTTGGCATTGTGGGGACTTGTCACAGGTCATGCTGGGGTTCTTTGTAGGGTTTTGTCTGAGGTCCCCAGTTTTTCACTCTTGGCACTTATTTCTGGCAGTGTCCCCTCCCCCTCCCCCACTTCAAATTATTTTACTTGGTAGTTAATTTCTTATTTCTAGCCTGCCACCGATTCCCCAGTTCCTTCACCCTTCTGAGCTTCTCTATTTCCTGTCTGGCTACAAAGCCCTGGCGACCGCATTTTTCTCTTGAGGGGCCAGTGCCATTGACTCAAGGCTTTTCTACAAAACAGAATCCCCAGTTGTTCAGGTCTGGTATGATATATGAACCAGTCCCATTTCTTGTCTTTCTAAAACAGGATTAAAGGTACTCCAGTGGGATCTCCCATGAAGTTTCTGAAGTCAGCTGTAAGTTGGATATTTCTAGTCGGAGAAGGCCTTCTTGCTTCAGACCAAAGTGGGGAGACATGGCATCTTGAAGCCCTATTTTTATTTTATTGATTTTTTTTTTTGCCTCCAGGGTTATTGCTGGAGCTCAGTGCCTGCACTAGGAATTCACTGCTCCTGGAGGCTATTTTTTCCATTCGTTGCCCTTATTGTTTAATGTTGTTGTGATTATTATTATTATTGTTGTTGTTATTGATGTCATCATTCTTGGATAGGACAGAGAAATGGAGAGAGGAGGGAAGACAGGCAGGGGGAGAGAAAGACAAACACCTGCAGACCTGCTTTACCACCTGTGAAGCGACTCCCCAGCAGGTGGGGAGCCAGGGGGCTCGAACTGATATTCTTATGCCGGTCCTTGTGCTTCATGCCATGTGAGCTTCACCCATTGTGCTAACGCCCAACCCCCACCTATTGTCTTTTTAAAAAACACTTTTATTTATTAATTGAATAGAGACAGGGAGAAACCCAGATGAAAGGGGAACATAGAGTGGAAGAGAGAAAAGATAGACATGTGGAGCCCTGCTTCACCACTGGTGGAATTTAGCCCCTGCAGGTGGAGACTAGTGGCTTGAACTCTGGTCCTTGAACATGGTAACCTGTGCACTTAACCAGGTGTGCCACCGCCCAGTCCTCGCCCATTGCTTTTGTTTATCCACACAGCACAGACTTTGGGCAAGCAGGCGTCATGGCACCAACTTTATACATGTCCTAGATTTTCCATAAGAAGACACACCACATGTCTGTGCCCTTATTTACGTACTTAAAAATGAGTGAGAAACATCAATACGTAGTTTAGAAAGGCTTTAGAAACAATCAAGGAGAATATTAGTTGAAGGCAGGGATCATGCCAAATTCATTCATCCTTAAATCTTGAACTTAGATGTAGTGATTAAACACAATATTCTTGGTCAAATCCACTTCCAAATCCTTCCTTCCTTCTGTTTTCCATTTGTAAATAGAGGCTCCAGCGGAGTTGCTGATGGGTGTGGTCCAGCGGTGCCACAGGTGACCTGGGGTGAGCCCATCGCTGTGCTCCTTCTTTTGCTCATAGCATTGACTCCAGGGTACACTGGTCCCGAGCTGGGCCAGTCGCCATAAATCATAGCATTTAGGTGGGAATTATGGAGCTGGTGACCATCTTGGGCCTATCGGGATAACGCCAAGAAAGCAGGGCAGAAGGCAGATGGAAGCAAACAGCTTCCTTGTTTGACGTTTTGGAGACTCTGGATCAAACTCAACTAGAAACGAGCCCCACGTCTGTCCTGTTAGACAAACCAGAACATTTCCTTTATTTTAAAAGCTATTTTGAGCCATGTTTATTTTCACGGGCAATTGAAGGTAGCCTCATCAGTACATTGATGCCTGCCTGCCACACAGTAGGCACTCATAAAACTATTTACAAAAGGAACAACTGATTGAATAACTATACCATGTATTAACAGCAATACAATTAGAAAAACTAGAAAATCAAAACTAGAGGAAGTCATTTATTTACATTATGTGCTTTGGTGGTGAGGCTTTTTTTTTTTTTAAGATTTCATTAGTAATTTAATACTGATTTTAAAAAATACAAGATAACAGGGGTATAACTCCGCACCGTTCCTACCACCAGAGTTCTCAATCCCCAGTCCCACCACTGCAAGATACAGCAGTTCTTTTAAGGCTGCAGATATGGTTCACTATTATTTCTACAACTATCTGTCTATATATACACATCCCCCCATGGCCCCACCTTCTCTTCCTTTCCAAGTCATACCTACACCTAGTACTACATCCACATGTCCCCTCCTTTTCTCCTCTTCTCCTTTCTCAGGCTCCTGATGGAGTTGGAGTTTAGAGCCCTCTGGTCATTTCCCCCCTAACATTTGTCCCCCACTGGGAGTATGGAGCAAAATTACTTCTGAGGTGCAGAAGGTGTGAGTTCTGGCTTCTGTAATTGCTTCTCCATTGAACATGGGCATTGGCACGTCGATCCATTTTTGGTAGTAATCTTGATGAAACCAGTTTGAGTATATGTATATAAGTTCTTCAGATAAACCCTGGCAACCTTTTAATCCAGAAAGATGTTAAATAATGGAAATAAATACCCTGACCACTCAATCTGAAGTTACATCTTCCTCTATTTTGGTGAAGCAGGTCTGCAGGTGTCTGTTTTTCTCTTCCCTGTCTGTCTCCCCTCCTCTTTGGATTTCTGTCTGTCCTATCCAACAACAACAACAGCAGGGACAACAATAATAATAATGACAACAACAAGGGTAACAACAAGGGCAACAAAATGGGAAAAATGGCCTCCAGGAGCAGTGGATTCGTAGTGCAGGCACCGAGCCCCAGTGATAATAATGGAGGCAAAAAAAAGGTATTTATTTATTAATGAGAGAAAACAGAGCATCTTCCAGCAAGTGTGGTGTGGGGATCAAACTTGGTACCTCATATACGAATGTTCGAATTTTGTGCTACTCCAGAGCTACCACCCCGGCTGCAGAATTGGATATTTTGATCTCTTTTATTCATTGTTGTATTCTAGATATCTGAAAGAGTGCCTGGCATGTCACAGTGGGTAGCAGTTAGTAGTAGAGGCAGACCACGTGCTAATAATCAGAGGACCACAGGGTCTTCAGCTTCAGGTCAGCTAGATGGGCTTACAGCTTACGTAGGAATAGGAGACATCCTGATGCCTCCAGGGGCGTGCTCTACTGAGGGCAGGGTATATGTCTGAATCTCATTCACAATTTACAAAGACCCACCTCTGTGTCCCCTCATGTATATTTTTGTCACTCTCTGACCACTCCCGATTTGAGGACTCATAAAGCCTATTTCAGCAAGTCTTTGAAAAACTATTCTGGGAAAAATAAAACAAATGCACTCAGGACCAAGACCCCCAGCAGTGCACTTTGCTGGAGAAACAAGCAGTTACTCTGATCAATTCCTAAATCTCAAAATAATCCAACAACATAGTGAAGTTTCAGGAAGGATGGGATTATGCATGAGATAGTTTAGGGAAAGCATCACATATATCATTTGTAACCTGCCACATCAACTTCGATCAGCAACATAGTCACAGCGATCTAGAAATGATGTGATTTCCAGACCAGTAGATACATGTTAAAACATTGCAGGAACTTGCTGTGGACTCTATTTTGTCTGGACATTTCTACACTTCTCCCCAAATTAGGGACCTTCTTGTTTCTATAGAAACTAATGCACTTTAAAGAGAAAAGCAGAGAAAGATTTAATGGCTGAAAGTGAACAAATGGAGAAAGTTGTGTGACAGAGGTCAAATAGATGAGGGAAGAGGTTGCCATTGAATTTTCTCTTATTTAAGTAGCTTTTGATTATAGAAGAATACCTTTAAGGATAGCTCATGAATAGTGTTAGGATACGTTTATCGTAATAAATTACTTTCCTCTTGAGCAACCGACCCCACTGGAAACGGAGCAGAATCAGGTTAAATGAAAAGGACAACTCCATAATTAAACCGTGATAATTGTTTAATAATACAGTGTGACTTACTAAGACTGCTTAAAGGCAAACAGAATATTTTTTCTTCAATTCATATTTATTTACTTATTTATTATTTTTCAAGATTTTTACATTTATTCATTCATGAGAACGATAGGAGAGAGAAAGAACCAGACATCACTCTGGTACATGTGCTTCTGGGGACTAAACTCTGGACCTAATGCTTGAGAATCCATTGCTTTATCTGCTGCACCATCTCCCAGACCACTCATTTTTATTTTTATTTGTCTACATTTTAAAATATAAACGAAAGAAAATGTCTTGAGTCAGACTTAAATTTTGACATGTCTATAATGAACAGAGTATTTAAAATGATTTTAATAAAACTTTTACATAAAGTTTTCACTGCAAAAAGAAAAAAAATAAAAGTTGATTTGTGGTTTGTGGAGATAGCATAATGGTTCTGCAAAAAGATTTTCATGCCTAAGGCACAAAAGGTCCCAGGTTCAATCTGCAGCAATGTCATCAGCCAGCACTGAGCATTGTTTTGGTTTAAAAAAAAAGTTACTATTCAAATAGATCAGGATGCTCATATCTGGTTGCTTAAAAGGCAGTTTTGGTTTTACATATTTCCAAGAGGATAAATACAGAATACACTTAATACATGTAGGTATAAAACATTTAAGATATTTATTAGTTTCCGTTTGCATGAAATCATTTTATAATTAGAATAAATTTATTTTAATAACAGCATCCACAATAGAATATCTATTTAGTATAAACTTTGAAGATAAGGCCTGATGTCTTTTAAAAATGTTGTTAAAATATTTAATTAATTTATTTACTAATTTATGTAATAGGCCAGAGAAATTGAGAGGAAGAGAGAGACATCTATAGCACCGCTTCGCTGTTAATGAAGCTCCCCCCCCAGGAAGTGGAGACTGGGGGGCTTGAACCCAGGTCCTTGTACATAGTAATGTGTACGCTCAACCAGGTGTGCTGCTGCCCAGCTCCTGATATGGTCTCATAAGGCATTAGGTGTTATCTGGTAATTCACACACATCTTGTAACATTGTAGCAAATTACTTGTTGAGGTTAATAAGCTGATTTAATTTATTCTTTCATGACAAAGAAACTTACTATAAGTAGGATTACAAATGCATACAGGCACATACATGTGAAAAATGTAGAGAAAGAAAATATGAAGAGAGAGACTGTGCTGCCTTGGGGTATAAGTACCAATAGAGACTCCTAGGGCACTGCAGTGAACATAAAGACATTTAGCACAGTGCAGTGTGTAGGCCAGATGGAGCAGACGCAGGCAGAGAGCAGGTAGCAGTGCACAGTCACGTCACCTGCTGCCTCTGATTTGCCACACAGGGTAGCCTTCCTGTGGGAAA